>NW_008679572.1:51152-52461 GCF_000695815.1 Acanthisitta chloris | reverse complement strand
ATGGCCCTTCTTGCAACCCTGAGTATCGAAAACTCTAATTTCATGGTCACTGTGCCCCAAACAGCCTCCACCCACCACATCTCCCACCAGTCCTTGTCTGGTTTTGAACAGCAGGTCTAGCAGGGCCCCACCCCTAGTAGGCTCATCTGCCAGCTGAAGTAGAAAATTATCCTCTATGCACTCGAGGAACCTCTTAGACTGCCTTTTCTCTGCTGTATTAAATTTCCAGCATACATCCAGCAGGTTAAAGTCACCCACAAGAACAAGGGCTGGTGATTTTGAGACATCCACCAGCTGCCTGTAGAGTAAATCATCACCCTCATTGTCCTGATTGGGTGGTCTGTAACAGACTGCCACCAAGGTGTCAGCCTTGTTGGCCTTCTCCCCGATTCTGATCCACAGGCACTCAACCTTGTTGTTAGTGACCTCAAGCTCTACAGAATCAAGAGACTCTCTGACATATAGAGCCACTCCTCCACCCCCCTACCTTGCCTATCCCTTCTGAAGAGCTTGTAACCATCCATGGCAGCACTCCAGTCGTGCGAGTCATCCCGCCACATTTCTGTGATGGCGACTACATCAAAGCTTTCCTGCTGCACATTGGCCTCCAGATCCTTATGTTTGTTGCCCATACTGCGTGCGCATCAGTGGACATGCACTTCAGCTGGGCTGATGATTTAACTCCTAACTCTGGCTGCCCATCCTGAGTCTCATCTCTAGAAAGTCTGGTTTCCAGCCCTAGTTTAAAGTCCTCCTGATCAGCCCTGCCAACTTATGGGCTAGAGTTCTTTTACCCCTGCTAGAGACATGAGGCCCATCTGATTCCAGCAGGCTTGGTAACACAGAGTCAAAAAATGCATACCTGCACACACACACATATATATGTCAAAGCTTAAGTTTGAATCCAGTGGACCCTGTCAGTACTAGAGGCTAGTTACTCTGTGCCCTAAAAGAAAACTGAATTTGTCATTTTTAGTCATGCTGAGTTATAAATTATCTGATGTTCAGCAAAAATTGATCTGGGTCTAAAATTTAATCTGGTTTACACTCCTTTATTGGTAAGATGAGGTTTATCATCCTGTCCACCACCTGAATTACACCTTAATATAGCAGCTGAAGCAATAAGATATATAAACTATAAATCTTTACTGCCGTCACAGTCACTGTAGATTGAAAAAAGAGCCAACAGCTGTGCTGGCTAACATGAGTGGTCACACTTAGCCAGAGATTCCTAGTAGAGGAGTTCCAGCTGCTATTTTCTGTTCAATTTTTTATTGATTTTCCATGTGTCTGAGGGACCAGAAAAATA
>NW_008679572.1:25769-51118 GCF_000695815.1 Acanthisitta chloris | reverse complement strand
CTGAAACCTTGATATTTGAAAAACAATTTCAGTTGGATATTCAGGGAATGCTGTTCAACAGGCTCAACTGGGGTTTGCCATTCAGCAGGTGAAGCAACTCCTGACCTTGAGTTGCAGGACTTGCTAAATGATTATGCCTTAAGTACCTGTGGGATTATGATTCAAGTAGAGAGGGAGCAGTGGATGGTAAGTGTGTCTGCATCCAGACTGCAAAAGAACAAGTTACCCTGCTGATTCTGCCTTGCTTCTGACTCCAGGTATTTAGTTTTGCCAGCAGTCTAACAGCACATTCACGAGATACTGGGTTCTATGCTTATGTTACTGTATGATGCTCTGATTAAGTAGTACATTTTGCTTCTGTAATGAGTGAGTGTAAAATTCATGGCTTAGTTGTGGAAATGGCACTAAAGTCAAGACCAGTTTAATAAACACAGTTTACTTGGATGACAAAGCAGTGAACTCGGCAGCACTGACTTCAGCTTTGTTTTTTATCTAGGGCATATAATTTCACTTCTCTTGTCACTTTTGCAGTGGATAAACAGGGACGATACTGATCTCTGTAACAAAACACACTGAGATCTTCTGATAAAAAGCTATGAAGGAAATTACTATTCTTACCCTGTATAGCTCTTGTTCAAATTACTCCCTTAATGTGGGTAAGCTTTTTTTCACTTTGCCATCTGTGATCTTTGACTTTTACCAGTTATCATCTGAAAGACACAAATACTCAACTGTTGAAAAATAGTGTGTAGCACCCATCAAACAAGCAAAATAACCCAGGTTTAGTTCCTTGACAGTGGAGTGCATCCCAGATGATTGATTGATTGCAGAGAGGGAAAACACATTCTCTTCATTATGCTAATAATGAAGTAATAGAATTTCAATGACTTTTTTTTGACAAATGTCAGTGATTAATTAATTCTCTAGTCAGTATAATCACGTTGATAATCCTTTTGAAACCAATGTCACCATCCCTTTCACACAGTTGTTCATAGAAACAGTCATAGATGAAATAAAATGTCAAACTGTATGTTCAATCATCCTGTTTCATCCTGAAACCCCTCTCTCTTGGGAGTCTGGTTTTTTTTGTTAGTGGACAGATGCAGGATGTCTGTGCTTCATCCTGTAAAATCAACAAGGCTCAATAGTTTGCATTTCAGAAGCCACAGGTGGTCTTTGTCTCACTGGGGATGTGATGCTGAAACAGCTTTCTGATCAACAGCTTTTCTTACATCAATAACATGGTGAAAGTGCTGCGTCCCCATCATGGGCTGCCAGATGTGACTGGAGGGAGCCTAGGCTCCCTCAGTGTAATGGTCTTTCCTGCTTCACCACCCTCTGCCTGTCAAAACAATTCAGGGACACACTCCTGCAGGGAATCCAGAAAGCCTCAGGACAGGTATGCTAAAACCAGCAGCTACCCTGGGAAGCAGGGGTGGATATCAGTCCTAACCATCCGTAGGTGTACACAGACTCTTCAGATCACATATAGACTTGATCCTGTTGATTTAAAAAAACCCACTCAAGCCCTAAAAGCCCAAATCCAGTAAACATAAAGAAGAGGGATATTCCTTCTGTTTTCAAATGCAAGGGAAGAGAATAGGAGTTGCCCCTCACTCCTCCATGCTCAGACTGTGAGAATCTGGGATTCACTTTGCTCAGTTACCCTTGAAGCCTGACTGAGCTCCATCTCCCCTGAAAATGCCACAAGGCCTGGTCTATGGCTTCTTCCAAATTGGGGCAAAAGCCAATCAGGCTCTTCAAACCTTTGTCATGTGAAACTTCTTGAGACTGCAACAGTCAAATATTTTATTTAGTGATGGTCTGATGTATGCTGTATATTTGAAGAAATATTTGGAAAGAAGAATTTCCCACTCCACAAACTCTCAAATAAATGCACCATTAAGCTGTCTCCTTGGCAGTGAGAATCACCTTGAAACTGAGAACAGGGTTGAATGCCAATCTTATGGCCTTCCTCTCAGTCCATGAAGTGCTGCAGTGAAAGAAAGATGCTGCTGTGTATTGTACTTGCCTCATGAGATATTGCCCAAAGTGCTGTCTTCAACCTGGTCCTCATGGAAATATGTGTGAAGAACACCTTGTTTCTTGGTGGGACTGAGGGGTTGAAAAGGTGCCAAGATGTCTACAATTCTGAGACAAAAAGGTACAGTTCTTAGCATGCCTGGGAACTTCAGCACTGGCACTAAGATGGCACCACAGAGTAGCAATACCAGATGTATGAGAGTTTTGAGCACTGCAAAGTCAATAAAGATTCTGTCTAAACTCAATGTACATATACAAATAATCCTTTGGACCTGAGACTTTGTTACCTCCTGCAGAGGTAGAAGCAGAACTTCTGACCTACAAGTACAGTATTCTCTTTCAGGTCTATTTTTGATGGCTGCTTGACAGATACAGGACAGTATTTTCTGAAATAGCCATTCAAAAGTCAGCAGTAATACTTTTAATTTTAGAAAGCTATATCCTTTGTATGAAGTGATACCAAGAAGTGTTATACTCACTGACACACTGTACCAGAGGCAAGGGTTCTTTAAGCTTCACATTCTATTTTTCAGTGTGCAACAAGGTGGGTGGAAAAAGTCATTAGTCTTCTCTATTTGAGAAAAAACAGTATATTGAACAAAGGCATTCCACACTTTTTTAGGCTGAAGCTTTCTATACTTAGTGTAAAGTACTGTGAGAAAGATAAGGAGCTGTAAAGTGATATTAGGGTCAAGCACAGAACATGAATCATCACAATCTTGATATGAAAACAAAATGAAGGAACAGTAATGGTGGTGGTTGTTCAAAGCTGTAAATATAGCTAGTGTTTCTTCATTTCCTCTCTTTCCTTCAAAAAAGCAAACAGTAAGTCCATTTAAAGAAGTAATGCAGCTTCAGTAGCAATTATGGTTCCTGCTAATGCAGGGAGAATAAGGAGATAAAGCAAATAAGTGCTGTGTCTTCCCTCTCACAACCAGAGTAAAGATATATCTTTTGGCTGGCACACTATTAGCCTATTTTGTGGTGTTATTATGATTAATTTTGTATTCTGGATATATTTCAGTTGTACAATTATTTGATGCAGTTACTCTGAAACATGGAGTTATCTGCACTTTCATTAAGACATGTTTACATATTTACAGTCTCTGGATGGCAAGTTTGGAACTGAATCAACTAGCTACAGTTCTAGTTCTGTTCTTTACAGGAAGGTTTTTTGTGTTGTCAGGCAATTGGTATGTCTTTCATATTGTATCAGACTTTAGATAAATGCAGGTTTTTAGAGATCGTCTTTCTCTTATTCTTGGAGTTCAAATTCATCTGATGTGTGTACTTCAATGTATCACCTACAAAGGACCTCACTTGCTTAGGATCTAACATTAGGACACATCCTTACGCCCAGAAATAACCAATGTCCAAAGCAAGATCAGGCAGCTGAGGATGAGGAAAGCCCAGCTCATTAAATAGTCCAAGTCTTATTTGGATAGCTTCTGTTTTGATACATCTCCTCTGTCTAGTGGAGTGTGCACCCTCCTTTTTCTTTTATTCTCTGAAGATTTATATCATCCCACTTGTCTCTGCAACGGAAATTGTGCTCATGGAGAGAGAATCAGTTCTACTACAAAGAGGTTTGTGATCTACTATAGCACCAAAAATATGAAATAAAAAGAAATGCATTATTTATCAGTGTGGGAAGATTTGAAGCCTGAGGCAGTAAGAAGTCATTAGGCATGAACTGGTATAGACCATAAAGGCACAAAGGCTGCAGCCATTGAAGTTTAAGGGTAATATGAAAGGACATGAAGCAATGCTAATCTAACTTCTGCCAGAGCATGAGTAACTGTGGTGTTACTATAGCAGAATTGGGCAGAAAATTGTAAGGTGGTACTTTTAATGAAGGTTTTAATATGTGAATGAAGCTAAAAATATTTTTTCTGTGATAGCCTTATTTCTAAAACAACTTTTTCTTTTGCCTTGTTTGTTTGTTTGTTTAACAAAACAAAAACATGGTTTGGATAATCTGTGGATGACTGCACTGAACTAACTGGTGAAACAACACAATTATTAATTAATTAATAGAGATAAATCAGACTCTTGTCAAAAAGAGGTCAAGCACTGCTCATCAATGACAACAACATCCCTGTGTTAGCCACACTATTTTCAGCATAAATCCAAAGCAGAGTCCCATGCTAGCTACTATGAAGGAAATGAATTCTATCCCAGCCAAAAACAACACGATGTCTTTGGATACTCAAGATCCATATCTGGCAGAGAGCTGCCAGCTATGACCACAAGAAAATTAGGTTCTTGTGGAGCCACACTGCAGGCCAGGCATGGTATCCCAGGGTTT
The DNA here is from genome assembly GCF_000695815.1 of Acanthisitta chloris. Taxonomy (NCBI): domain Eukaryota; kingdom Metazoa; phylum Chordata; class Aves; order Passeriformes; family Acanthisittidae; genus Acanthisitta; species Acanthisitta chloris. The sequence goes on along the minus strand of NW_008679572.1, from coordinate 46,767 downwards.
CTAAAAGGTACTAGAAGTCAGCAAAGAGAAAACTGATATGCATCCTTTGTGCTCATATTTATACATTGATATTTCAAACATTTATACACATGGATGTGTATATATATTAGCAAAATATTTGGTTATCCTAAGAAGTCTCATTGATGGTAGGAAGAAAAAAGACTGAAAACTTGGGACCTGGTGTTCAGAATTGCTGAACTTCCCATCAGCAAAAGAAATCAAGCCAAAAAAAAGTCAACAACTGATATCAATAAATGTAAAAAATAATCAAAAAGAGAAAAGATATTTAAATTGCATATATTTATCAGGCTGGACACAGGCTCTTGGTCAGTTTGTGACTCTGTTGGCTGTGGTGGTTGCCAGCTCAGTGCATTAAGATACATACATCAAAATTGTGTTACACATAAAAAGTGAATCTGGGGACTTACCTGCTTTTGACACAATTTGTCGTCCATTTCCTTACCTCTGCCTTCATGAACACTCTCATGCAGTATCACATGTTCCTTAAGGAGACACCATTGCTCTTGGGCATCACTTTGTCTTTCTTTATCCACTCCTCCTTCATTTTTTTATGGAAGTGGAACTGGCAAAAATAATCTGTTCTCTCCTGCCCATCATCAATATCCAGCACTCATTTTTTTAATATTGGTATACAAACTTTGGTATGCTTAGGAAAACACAGCAACACTATTTTATTGCCACTATCCAGAAGTCCCTTCTTATCCTTATATCCTTCAATTTCAGAGACAGGCAGTGTCTGTAGTGTTCAATGGCAGTAGAGATTGCCCAGCTTCCAAGAGTTATTGGAGATGCTTGATTAAAGAGTAGGGACAGTCATTGTCAAGATAATTTATGTAAGTGTGTAGGATTTTTTTTAAGGTAGACTTAAACAGCAAATACATAAATCATAATTGACTCTGAAATATTTTTCTTTGTGGTCTTTTCTAGACAGTATGAATGCTATCAAGCTGGTGTGGTACCAGCTGTCCTCAAAGTGTTTTATAAGATTTAACACCATTGGACATAAAGCCCAGTGGATTTCTGTACATTTTTCACCTTCAATTTCAGTATAAATAATGACCTTTCTCTTTGCATTTTCATGCAACTGCAGTAGAACAGCTGTTTGAGACAGACCATGTGATGATTAAAAGAATACCCAAAGAGGTTTAAATACCATGATGTATAAAGAGGAACCATCACATAGTGAATGATAAAAATATCTAGGTACTTGGCACTGAAAGGATTTTTTTTTAGAGTTATGTATGTGGCAAAAGGCATTTGAATCAGCACATGGTACAGAGTTTCTATGACCTGTGTTAATTTGGCAAGATTGTAAAAATGCAGAAAAATGTGAATGGTTTACTCCTTTAATAAAAAAAGCCCAAAACCTAAAACAACAACAAAATAATTGAAAGCAAGATAGAAACCATAAAAATTTGACATTATCAATTGACACAGAAAGCAAATGAGCAATATAGTAAATTTTGGAAGGGGTCTCTGTGCAGTAATTAAAACTGGGAAACAGCCATTTAAGATACATATTACAAGAAATGCTAAAAACCTCTAATAAAGGACTAGATAGATTTCTTTTTAAAAAATGGGGTTTATATGCATTTTAATATAACTATACTGTATTTACCCTTGGTATTAAGAATTCAGTATATTTTTTATATTTTCCTCAGCTGTGAAGCATAGAGAAAATGGTCTCCAAGTGGTCTGCAATTATGAGCCAAGGGTAGATCACAATGACTGCATTCAGAAGAAATATATTCTATATAATAAGATGCAAAAACATATATGATCCTAACTGATCAAATTGCGTGTGGTTACTGAGTTCAAACTGATCTTATGTAGAATCATAGAGTTTAAGGGTTGGAATAGACCTTACAGATCATCTAATCCCAGCCCTCCCTGCCATGGGCAGGGACACCTCCCCACTAGACCAGGTTGCTCAAGACCTCATCCAACCTGGCTTTGAACACTGTCAGGGTTGGGGCATCTACTACCTCCCTGGGCAGCCTGTTCCAGTGTCTCACCACCCTTACAGTAAAAAAACCTTCCTAATATCCAGCCTAAATTTCCTCTCCTCCAGTTTGTTAGGAGCTGCAGTGATAGGACAGGGGGTAAAGGATTCAAAGAGTCCCTCTTCAGCTCCCTTGTAGCCCCTTCAGATACTGGAAGTCTGCTATGAAGTCTCCACACAGTCTTCTCTTCTCCAGGCTGAACAGCCCCAACTTCCTCAGCCTGTCTTCATAAGGGAGTCCTCTTACCAACTTTGTGGCCTCCTCTGGACTAATTCCAACAGTTCCATGTTCTTTTTATGTTGAGGGCACCAGAACTGCATGCAGTATTCCAGGTGAGGTCCCATGAGAGCCGAGTAGAGATTTATGAGGTATCATTCAGAAGTCAATGAGAACTTATTGCTGACTTACCCCAGGCAAGATACAGACTGGTGTTCAGAAATGTCTAGAGATAAATCTGTGGAAAAGTTGGTGCTTGTTTACAGTGGCGTGATAATACATTGAATACCCAAACCTTTTATCTTCCAGACTGATCCTATAATACCAGGAGATTCTTGATACTTGAGAGAAGAGGCTGTGATAAGTACCTATGGCTTTGTCTGATTCTCCTTTACTGATAACCTTGAATTTGGAATGAGAGAACAAAGAGATGGTCTTAAATTATTTGCTAATTCCTTGTATTCTGTAGAGGGGAGGCTGCTAAGCCTCGGGAGTATGCACGAGTGAAAAAACTGTAATGAATATTCCAGTGTTTTCTCTTTGTGTTTTCCATGAAGTAGAAAATCACCTGAGTGTACTGCATATCTGTCATGCTACTGAACTATGCCTTGTGTTCTGGATTTGGCTGCTGGCTCTTGTTTTTTCCTGTGGCAAGGGCACAGATTTCTATCGTTTTGCTAGCTGTGCTGCTCACCTTGCTGCAAAAGAAGAGCAATTCCATTGTCTCCACATAATCTTTTCTTTTTATTTGGAATGCAGAGTTAATCATAGAAGGAAAGTGCAACTAATCTTATCAAATTATTTGAAATTTCCTTCTCAACTCACTCTCTTTTTCTTACCATATTCTTTTATTTTGTAGACAGAATACCTGGACATCTTCATTTTGAATTGAAAATAATGTCAAATTGAGAGATCTGACTTGTGTTACTTGGGCTAGGACATATGGCACATTTGGATAAGGGATACATTAAATCACCAGCTAGCAAAAACATGATTGCTGGCATGGTTAAATCAGTGACACAGCCAGGCATTATTCATGAGGGTTTCAGATGACCCAACTATAGACTGCCAAAGCACCTCAGAAGGTACCTCAGACCCACATTCCCCAAACATTTCTTACCCATCTGATTCTGTTTTATATAAAATATTTTTTGTGGTTAAGAGAATAGCCTAATCCAGAAATAAAGGAAAAATGAACTAACTTAAATGAGCTAACTGACTGCAAATGCTATCTGTAGCCTGTTAAAAACAGAAAGGCACTAGTGAATTACATTGATGCAAATGTGGAAGATACCATTAGCACATGACCATCAAAATTCTACATGCAGGGAGCATTTGTTGGCTATTAGTATTGGAGTAAAATAAAAGTGATGCATTCAGCAATAGTCTACAAGCCTTATACTTTGGGATGAACAAGAATGTCTGTTGTAGAATGGAAATTAAGCAGCTACTGAGAGTAAGACTGTGATGTGTTAGTCAAACGCAGGTCAAATGTGGGCCACCAAGAGACTCCTGAAAGAGTCAAAGTACTGTACGTGCCAAAAGACATTTGGCACTGTATTAAATGAACTTAAAATGAGTTATGCATGAAAAGAGTGAAAATGAGTACTGATAAGGCATAGTTAAAAATAAATCAATACTGCAGTAGAAGCACCTAAGGTCTACAACAATGAAGAAGAGAACAAAATAACTGTTAATAAGAACAGTTTTTAAGAGTTTCTATTGTTTTTCCCAGGGAAATGAAAGCTGTTTCAGTTGTGATTACTGTTTCAGGGTCTAGGTCAAGGAGGGCAATTGGAGGTGAAGAGGAAATGAAAGGAAACCACAGCAGAAAAAGGATATTTAATCCAAAGGAGAATGCTGAAATAACAGATTAATAAACTACTTATGAATTAGTTCATGCTGAGACAGAACACTGGAAAAAGATTCTAGCAAAGTAATCAAAATTGTATAATAGGAAGCAAAAAATTTTCTCAGCTAAACCCCAGTATACCTTCAAATACATTAATGGGATGAACAATTCTCTTTTCACAAAGAGGCTACTCATCAAACTTTATGCAATGTAAGTTACCTATATCTGCAGCACCTTCTGCAAATTTATCTAGAATGGCTTGGTTAACTGCTCATTTTTAGCTTGCCAATGAACATTATTTTCAATTTTACTCAGGTAGTTTAATATCTCCTGTTTCATATTTCTGCAATGCACAGCCAGGCTCCTTTTGTAGCAAGGGACATGAGCTAAAGTGCTTGCTGAGACAAGAAGCTACAGTAATTCACTGTTAAAGAGCTGGTGATCTGGAAAATTATTATTATTAGCTTCTTTTATACTCATTAACTTTAGTTTGCAAGGGCTCAAAACACAGAAGTTTGCAGATAAGTAGATAGTATCAGTCTAGTTAAAGTACTTGTCTTGGCAGTATATAGATCAGGAACATGTCAGTGCAAGTGTGGTAATATGTAAGTGCTAGGTCCTTTCTAAGACAGCAGTTCTCTAAGGCAGCATGTTTAGTCACAGGGGGCCGTCAGAGCTCTAGCATCAGGGGAGAGGTTTGATGGAACTGTTATAAACTTTTTTTAGGCTACTGAGTGATACAAGTCTCAATTAGCTGCTGATAATTAGTGAACACAGAGGGCTGTATGAAAACCCAGGGGAGAGAACTATCTGTTGTAGCAACCTTTTGTCCTAATGTCTTCACAAGTAGGAGTTAAATAGTCCCTTTCTTCCGTGGTTCACTGTTGTTATTAAAGGAGCTACAATTGCTTTCTGAAGAACATGTTGATTTCTCAGTTGATAAATTTATTTGTCTCACAGAGCAACATTTTTTTTCTAAGGAACTGTATGCATTCCATTATTTCACTGAGCTACTTTGCTTTTGCTGCTGATTCTGAGATCCAGTTGTCGAACAAAACAGAGTAGCTCAATTTTCTGTGGGTCATAGCTGTGGTAGTTTTTAATGAAGTCTTTTATTTTAAGTTTCACTACGTGAAGATCACTAAAAGGTCAAAAGCACCAATGAAGCCCTGCATTTCACTGACATTTAAGGCCTTCCTAATTTTACACAGCTGTTAATTTCAAATGACTGTATTATTCTTCCTGAGGAGAGGAAACCTCATAGGTCTTTTTCTTGTGTGTCGCCACACATATGGTTCTTGGCACAGTGTTGTAGCATTTGTGTGCTGCAGTGCAAAAAATTTTTGACTGAATATTTTGCAAGCAAAATGACACTCATTTGAATCACTGTATTATGAGGAGAAAGGAGGGAAGAAAAAAGGATAATCTTTGTCCTTGTTTGGCCCTTCAGGATCCAGGGCCACTTCCAAGGACCCATAGCCAAGGTCCCATGGTATCATGGGCACCATACCAGCAAGACACTCAGGCTGAGCTCCCTTCCTCCATTCTGCTTCTCAAAAAGGAACAGTAGGTGTACAGTCCTGCAGGGAGCCAGTAAGTTTAGTAGGTCAAGTCTGGATGAATTCTACCACATGCCAGTAGCCTTGCAAATGAGTTTAAACCAGAATGTCTCAAGGGCCTGGTCAGCCATACTGTGAGGGACCCTTCAGAAGTGAAAGGTAAGTTAGAGGCTTTTTATTATTTGTAAGAGTGGGAGTAGGCAAGTAACTGAAAAAGGTGCACCAGATGTAGGAGTGAAGTCAGACCTGCTTATCACACATCTCTTGAGTCCAGTGTGACCACAGCAACAGAGAAACTGCAATGCAAACCACTTTTGCATGACGTGTTGACTTCTTATATTTATTCAAATAATCCTTAGCAAGAGCTCTGACAAAGTAGATAAGACATTTTCTTCCCAGGTGAAGGAGACAAAAAGAGTGATCAAGCTTTTTAAGAAATACCTTATTACTTCAGCAATTTAGTATAAGTGAAGGAAAAGGAAAAGAAGAGTGCAGTTAGTGATACCGTTCCCTTTGATTGCAGTGATAGTGGCTGATCCCCAGATTAGTTTCATCTCCTTTTCAAAATGACAAATATATATGTCCTCAGTCATGGGATCTGACCATTCCAGGCATGACACATCTTCTGAGACAGCTCTGAATTCCCTTGATTTTAGCTGCAGTAAAGTACTTACCAGCCTTTTAAAATCAGAGTCCATTTCACTCTGGATCTGTTTCAAAATAAAACCTTGCACATGCATAGATATTCCTAGAGGCAGCATTATGGTCATTTATTGAAACTGTTATAATGTCACGTAAGTGATACAGAAGGTGATGAGCACAAGGTCAGCTGTTTGCTTTTGTTATGGTCATTTACTTCAGAATGTAATTTTAATGGTTTAGGGCCTGAAGGAAGGCTAGCTTGGGTGTCAGCCATATACATATACTAAAGGAGCTCTAGGAAGATGCCTGTAGCATTATCACAATGATAACATTGTTATTCTCACCAGCAGCATTCCAGATTTTTCAGGTTTGTTGTTATCTCTTAAAAAATCAGATGTCATGTGTGTATTTAACACTGAATAGCAATCCTATGTAAGGTCTTTCATCAAAGAAGAAGAACAGAATGCACAGCATATTTATTCATTCTGCTAATTTCACAAAAGTAGCCCTATATGAATTTGAATCACTTTGTTCACATTTAAAGTTCTGTCACCTCTTCAGAGATTCGTGTCATAGAATCATATTATGCAACTAGCTATGGAAAACAACAAAGCTTTATTCAGGGGAAGTTTTTGGAGAATTTAGATAGCTGGAATGTACTTACCCAGCTTTTTTCTTTCCAGGATGTCAGAGTCAGCAGGTTTACTGCTGAATATTATTTTGGCTAATTCTAATTTCCCGTGATCAAAAGCAGTTCTTGTGGTGCTTTAACAGCTTAATTATGAGCTTTGGCCTGAGGCTAAGGAGAAAGATGACAAAGATGAACGATTTCTTCCCTACGACTTCCCAGAGTGTTGTGGAGCACCCCAAGGTGCTGCTCCAGTTCTCCAACCCAGGCATCCCCTGGCTCTGTGCCTGAATGAGAGCAGCTGCCTTCCCCACATCCCTGTGCCTTTGCCTCTGCAGCAGGACACTTGGGTGCCCCAGCAGACTGGCAGCCACAGGGACCTCCAGCATGATGCAGTGGCCAAAGGGCCACAGAGAATATTGTCCATCCACTCTTCCTGTGTGTATGCTGCCTTCAACATTATAAGCATGGAATAACTCACCTGATTCCACAAGGCATTTGGCTCTGCACCAGCACATTTGTTTTACTTACCAGTGACGAGGCTTTTCTGCTAGTACATAGTGTGTCTGGGGCAAGGTGGACAGATCAGTCCAAGGGCGACTGGGTTGCCCAGCCATGGGCTCTGCATCCCAGAGGGCAGGGAAAAGCTTTGTTCTTAACAGAGACGATTCTTTTTCACAGATCAGCCATGCCTTAAAAAATACCTATCTGTGCGGTGTTCTGTGCCAAAGAGAAGCCTATGTTGTCATTTGCTAGTTTTCTGAGAAGGATTTGGCTATGTAAATGTCTGGTAAACACTACAGTTAATTAGATGCCTGCATCTGCACATTTAGTAAAATACACAGGCAGATATTGATTCCAGCCACAAGAATCTAGTAAACAAAGTCATTGAAGATATGTGAAGTGTTTGGGTGACGATCCTTATATAACAAGATTATCTATCTGAAACCTCCAAAATTCAAAATCATCAAGAAAATAAAAACCAAGAAGCAAATCTAATCTAGAAATCCATGACAAGACAAAATATATATAAAAAATAAGAGCTTTGCCCACTTGCCATCACTACATATACAAACACAGTGCAATTTTCTTCATTATTATCAGATATGAATTGTGTTTTCATGACCATTGTATGAGTTGGTGATGATGTCAAACCACTAAAGCTAGATTCTGAAACACTTTTCAAAGTAGATTTTTACTGTTTATTTTCAGATCATGAGCAAAGGACAAAACAGCCTTTTTTTCCTAGACTCTGTATCCTGCTATTAAAGGCTAAGAACAAAAATAGTTGCTAAACTAGCATTATGGTCTGCATGCATGCAGTTTTGAACATGTCTAACTTCTCTCTTTGCAAAATTTGAGAGTTGTACAGGCCTCTATGTGTGTAGCTATGGAGATCCTGTTGTGCCCACATATGTTGGCTATAGTCACAGCTGTGGTTATCTTTTCAAATACTGACTCTTTTAGGACACGCAAAGGGGACAGGGGCATGAAATCATATGCAAGGTCAGATACTATTTAATGAGTGGCAGAGAATGTTATCATTATAATATTTCCAAGTCTATAGTAATTTAATAAATTTTATTCTTCCTTAATCAAAAATGTTGCTCAATACCTTTTTTACTACTTACAGAAAGTTTAAAGATCTCAATCACTAACACACTAACATTCCTAAATACACATTATCTTGAGTATTTTTGAAAACTGAAACATTGCTGCAGAAAAGATTTTTGCTTGCATGAAAATGGTTATTTCACTTGAGTTTTGTTTCAACTCCTTCTAGCATCTTATCCTTGAAAATGATGCTGAACTATATATTACTATATGACTTTTTTTTCATCATAGGTGTATGCTTATGTTTTATGTCCTAGACTTGAAAACTGGGTAATGAAGACCCTATGTTTCATATCAGCAGCTGTCAAACAGCATCAGAACAGCGAAAGATAGTAGGGATGCCAACAAGTTAACTGTCTCTAACATTTCTAGATCTTTTGATGTGTTAGTAAAATAAAAGAACAGAAAATGATGGCATGTTGAAGGCATGTTGGGAGAAACATGTTCCCTTCTTTATCCTATCAACTGTAAAGTACTTTTATTTGTAAGTGGGAAACTAAGTGAGTCCAAAGCTAGGGAAGAGCAGTCTAGGACCTTCTAACTGCTTTTCTGTAGTCTGCAGACAGCAATTTGAAACTTTTGGTATTCCCATCCAGAAGCATCAAGCTCATTCTGTCCATGATCAGAGCTTGAGATGTCAGCTGCAGCTGATAACAGAGATGCTAAAATGGAGTAGTGAAGGTGATTAACAGACGTGTAAATCATGCAATGAAAGTTGGGGGAGGGAGAAGTGGAGACTGAAGGAGAGAAAGGAAGAAGTGTTCTATGAGTATATTTTGGTCTTTGCGTTCAGTCAGTGTTTTTCTACATCAGCCTCATGAAGAGAAAATTTTGACCCCTTCAGATTACATGGCTGTTCTACATGCAGTGTATGTATGTCCCTTTCATTGTCCTCTCTCCTATCTGAAGCCTTTTTCCTTGCAGACTGACACATGAAAAATGTGCAGCCAAATACAGACATCTCATACTTCTGAAATTAAAAATGTAATTAGTTCTTCTGACATTCTCCAGTTTACAACAGATATTGAAAGAATATTTCAGTGTTATCCCACTAGATGTAAACAGTTTTATCAAAGCCCTCAAAGTATTTGTGGATGACTGGCCAGTCCTTTTACCCTTTCTAACCTGCCTACATAACCATGACAAAGGAGGAGGCTGTTCCTGCTGTTATTGCTACTGACCCTGTGCCCACTCTTCAATTTTCCCTCATTGCCTCAATAAATGAGGGCCAAAAGGAATTATTCTAAAATTCCCCACTTTGCAACTAATATGCTTTTTCCCTTTTTTAAGTTAAAAAAGGATCAAAACTCTGATTTTAGTGGTTATAAATGTCTTCTTTTGCTGTTTTATTTGTGGTAGGTATTTATCCAGTAACATCAGTAACACAAAGTTGTAGCATCTTGGCTCACTGGAAACTTGGAGGGAAAAAATTGTGATAATTAGAAATAATCAAGTTTAGCTCTTGGTCCAAGCATATCCTGTTTGTACTGGTGGATGCTAGGAGAGTTACAGCTATATCAGCTTATTGATTTAGTGCTAGAACTTATTTTTTAAAATAGTTGTTTGCTCAAATAGTTTGTCATAGGATTTGTTCAAATAGTTTGCCCATATATTTAAGTAGTCTCTGCTTTTAAAGCATATTTTGATTTGTTTGCACCATGAAATAGGAGAAAAATCTAGAACCAGGTTCAAGTATTTCAGAAATATAGCTAACTGAAATTGGCTGTTTTAAGGATAAGAGATCAAGATGACTGGTGCTTGGTGCCCCTTGAAAATCTGGCTTTCTTCAGGATTTCTGGTCTCTTGCCACAAACAGGAGAGACCAGATATGGGAATGAGGAAGGAACCAATTCAGCAGCAGATCTATATGGTAGAAAGTCCAAATCCCCATCACCATGTTTCTGATAGTATCATCATGTTTTCTGACACACAGATTTGTCATGCTCTATGACTTAATTTATTTTAAATTATCAGTTATACAAATCTTATTCACCTGTTCATCAGAGGAAAACAAAACCTTTGGCAGCTGGACAGAGAACTGGCTCCCTAAGTGTCTAGGAAGTAAGAAGGAAAGCTTAGATTGCTCATAGCTTGTTAGACCAAACTAGATGAGAAATTTAACAACTGGCTAATAGGAAAGATAATTTTAGTATTTGTGAAGCTCTTCAAGAGGGCTGGGGGAGAGACGATGCAAATATCAGGAAAAAGGTGAAAACATGGAGCACTTATTTATCCTTTGCTAAAAGAAGGGTCAAAATGGCAAGGTTCATTTGTGCAAGGATGGATGAGAAGCCTGCAGATGTAAAGCAAGAAGGAACAGAAGAAAACTCGGTGTTAGTCATGTGATAACAAACTCTGTTTTTTCTGCTGGAATTGAAAAAGTCCTTTGATCCAATTCTTACACTGAAAATTTCAAAACAATGCACAGCAGCACTGCAGAGATTTCTTGTATAGCAGCACAGGAAGAGGTCTGGGAAGTAGATGTTCTCAAGAGCACCAATATGTTGGCTGAATTAAGTCAGGAAAATTTCTGATGATTTTTTGAATTCCATGGAAAAGGTTCACTAGTTCATAGGGTACTTATTAAAAGAATTTATAATTCTGGTGAGACCTTCAGTGGCAGGAGATTTCACTGCTGCAGGATACTAGAATGGCATGTGCGTTTTGAGACAGGCAACACACAGCTGGGAAATAAAAGACTTGCATCTGCTTTTAAAATTTCCCACAACCCAGGTGAGATTCAATGCTTTTTCTTCTGGGGGTAAGTCTTTTACAGAAAATGTTATTTTTGAGTGTTAATGGCTTCCCCATGATTCCAAATAAAAAGAATTGTTGTCTTTATTCTGAAGGATTTCTTTGGAGAAGGAAGATATCTATTCGGATCTCTATGACCATCAGAGAAGACATAGCAGACAAAAAGTCAACTGTTCAAGCTGAAAATCTGATGGCCTGTCAGAAGCAGGGACTAATAGCATTTTAGGAAAAAAGAGAGGCTGAGTTCCATTTTACATGAGAATGTCTGACATTCACATGAGTGATTTTGAAAGTCATAGTGTTTCTACTTGTCTTTATATGCTGTAAAACATATCCCAGGCAAAAACAATAAACAAAGAGATAAAGCAGAAAAGGTATTAGCTGAGACACTTTCTCATTTTGAAAGCCCACGCCATACACTCTCCAGACTGAGATAAATTATTTGCAATAATCAAATGGCACCTTCCTGTGCTGCCTGTATGGGCTTCTTTTTAACTTTCCAACCAATAGCAAGCAACAATGGTCAGCCTTTGCTAGCTTAAAGCTCATCTTTCCCGACACATTTGAAGTTAAATGCATTTCTGTTTCTGCCACTGTCCTTCTGGATGAGCTGCTAACTAAAGGAAGATGCAGGTGTGCTGAATAATAACCCCAGTCTTTCATTGTTCACACCCATTGCTGAACACTTACCATCAAACCTATTGTTCAGGGCAGCACAGCCCACATGTAAACTGCCTGAAGAAGCAGCAATACCCACATGACAGGAAGAAAAGCAGTTGGAATACAGAGATACTTGTACTCCTGTGGTAGGAAATGCTAATGATTAATGATTGTGATTAATGAAATGCTAAATATTAATATTAGTGATAGAATGGAGAGTGGAAATCCTGAGATTTCTTGAGCATGTTTTCAGGGCTGTTGTACCACAGATTGTTTGCCAGCTAATGGAAACGTACCTTTCCTGAAGTGCAAAGTGAGTGTGTAATGTTGCCATAAGGTGTCCATGGGCTTAGTTTTTTTCCAGGTTTTTCTGTGCTTTGATAGCTTTACATTACAACCTTAAGCATTGCACAGTATTTTTCAGCTTGAATAATTGATCCTTTTTCTTCTTTTTTTTTTGCAGTGAATCTAGCGGTAATAGCACATGGACATTGTCAAGGGACATTTTATCCTAATGCCTCCCTTTGTTTTATTCAGTAGGAAATTATTGTCCTAATATTGTCAGTTACAGTCATTCAGAGAAAAATAACTGCAGCAAAGGGTATTCTGTGGTACGCAAAGCACATCAAGGCAAACATATGATCTTTAGTTAGATGGCTTTGTGATTTCAATATTCTCAATATTCTTTCCCTTTCCTGCAGAAATAAGATGTTTCTGCCAGAGTTTGTGATGTTTATTTTCTTCCTCTGCCACACTCTGCTTGCCTGAATGTCTGACCTTTCTGTCAGAGGATGTACTGACCCCTCATTTCTTTCTTTCATATATTTCCTGCTTCATTCCCGGTTTCTGGACCTGTTGCTAGCTGATGCCTTGTTTGCCCTATATGAGCCTTCCGTTTTCCTTATACCAGCAAAAGTCAGCAGCTCTGGGTAACACACCCCTGGCCCTCTGGTTGTGTTCTGTTACCTGAGTGCCTCTGCAGCTCTGACCCAGTGACAGATCAGCTGCTTCTTCCCCATCACAGGGGCAGTGCCTCCTGCCATACATTCATCTGCTTTTACTGGCTATGGACAATGTCATGTGGGAATGATTCCAGATTGTGTTTGAATTAAAGCTGAGTTAATAGCAAGGTTTTTATTTAACTGTGAATATAAAAATGCTTATGTCTAAATTAGCTTTAAGTATCTGAAAGGCAAATACTTACAGAATTTGTTCTTCCAGTTCTGAAGTCCAAATCAAATTCCCACTAAGATGCATGGGAATTGTGTACGGCCACTGAGGAGGACAGTGAAGAGAAAAACAAAATACTAGGTCATATGCATACTATGAAAAATTCTGATATCTTTTTGAAACTGTGAGAAATAGATCACATTGATGATATTCAATAGCAACAAAAAAAAGCCTGTGAGAGAAACAAAAGTGTAAGCTTTTTATTTTTCCTTGGGGAAAATCTACCAAAAATGCTTTTGTCTTTTTAGTGCAGAGGGAATAAAGTCACCAAAAGGATCAGATCATTATGGTAAAACAGAAAAGCAGGTCCTGTATCTAATATGCAAAGGATCACATAAGCATGAAATTTCACCCACCTGTGTAAAATTAGATGTGGCAAAGCTGTAGTACTATTGTGTATGAAAGTATAGGCTATTTCTGTTTGACTGAAAATATTTTACATATATGCAGACAGCTGTCTCTTCCTTGAAAGTATTTTTCAATCACCTGATGTGATTATATGCCATCTTACAGCCTCAAGTGCTCCCAAAAGTTACTGTTATTTTCTTCTTGTAGAGGAAGAGAATGTGAGTGATTCAGTGGCACACCTCAAGACAGAGAATGAAATTAGGACCAGAAAAGAACTCCAGTTCCTTTCTCCTAAACAGCAGACGTCACCTGAATCTGTATGCAATGGAAGTGATAGTGAAAGGCACTTGTCTTGTTCTGAATAGTAGTTGCTAAGAGGAAGACAGCACAATAGCAAGAATAACTATTGTTCTTGCTATTGTGCTATTGTTGCTGTTCTTTTTTCTTTTCTGAGAATTCCTTGTTCTTTTCCTGTATCTGGGCTATTAGTCCACGCACACAGAAGAAGCTCCAAATTCCAAGGAGAGACAAATTAATAACTCAGTGAAAGAACTAGTAACATTACTAATGAAGAGTTATCCTCAAAAGAAAGTTAAAACAGCTGGTTCAGTGCTGCCTGTCAATGACCAGATTGTGTAGCATTCACTCTGTTTTCATCAGGCTGGCTTGTGTATCTCTAACTGTTAAGAAACGGGGGAATTAAAAGGAGAGAATACTGTAGTCAAAAGAAACAAAGTAGTTAATATGACTTGGAGGTGAGCTATTCTGCTTCAGTATAAGAGCACTCCACTGGAATAATAGTAATTCTCAACTGACCCATGATAAATTAATTCTAACTGTATTAAAGGTAATTTAATCAAACTCCTGTTCTTCTGCTACAGAAAATTTGTCATCTATTTCTCAAATAACAAGTGATTTACACCTTGCACATTCATTGCTAACTGGCAACAGTGTGAGCTGAGTGCATTAATAGTTGTCAGCTCCACCTCAGGGAGACAGCCTCCCTACAGTGTACTGGTTTCTGTGGAGAAAGGAACTCTTGTCCTTGTGGGCTGCAGAGGGGTCATGGTGGATTCTTGCAATACATCATGAAGCAAAACTCTCTTCAGTGCAGTTATAAGCTTAGACTTCATCTTTTCTACTTAGGAAAGTAATGCACAGTCTAGTAGGCATTTCAGGGAGAAATACAGTTTTTATTAGAATGATTTTATTAGAGACATTGTGTTTCATTTAAAAGCTCCTGCCATTATTTATATTATTAGCTGTTGTTCCCACATGTAGGACAAAACGTAGACTTTTGGACAGAATGGAATTTTTCAGCTTGTGAGAAATGACAATGGGGGAGCAAGTGTGGCCTCCCTGAAGCACATGGCATTGTGCTGTTTGTGAGCCATCAACACTGCCCATCCCCACTGGGCAGGCAGCACGACACATTCCTTTTGAAGGTACAAAACACTGTGATCTCTCCCCTGGTCCTCATAATATTTAAGTAGCTGCAGAGATGCTTTTCTAGCCTTTGAAAGCGGACACTGTCGGGGCCCTGAGGGTATTCCCTTCCCTCCTCAGGCTCTGATGGCTTGGGCTGAAGGCCAACTGTAATAATGAAGCTGTCAGGCTGCGGGAAGATCAGCAGATGCCTGTCTTGCCTTTGCTAAGGAGCTGCTTTTAAACTGAGGCTCCCATGCTTGGTGTTTGCCTGAGCTATGTGGCAGATATGTCTGTGCCTGCTCTTTGCTCCCTGACCCCCACCCACTGACCTGGCTTTCCAGCTTGAGCTGGGACCTGCCGTATCCCAGCGGACTTGTCTGGAATCCTGGGCTCTCAGCAGAGCCAGGGTCACCTGCACACACCCAGCTCTGCTAGCCTCGCTCGGTTGCTGTGGGCTCTGCTTTGTTGGGATGATGCTGCCCTGCTGTTTCTGCTGCTCCCTGCCAGTCTATTGGAGCCAGAAGCAGCAGTGGACTCTTTCTTACAGGTCATTTTTCTGAGAGGGATATTGGTCCATTACAAGTTCACTCAGGACACATGTTCATACTCTTACCAAGAGGTCTGAGCTTTTGGTCCTCACATACAACATAGTTTAAGTCCACTCCATGTTTTTTGCAAAATACTGTCCTTCCCCTTCTCTTCTTGGATGCCTCGAAGTTGCCATGGTGACACTTTCATTTTTTTTTTAAAGCACAAGTACATTGTTTAGGAAAGCCACAGGTGCATTAGCTTTATTTCTCTATTTCATAGGCAGAGCTATGAGAGCATGGATAGATGGATGGCTATTATGATTCCTGCTATCCTTGAATGATTTATCTGAAATCCAGTGTGAATAACACTTGTAAACAGAGGATAGATAGAAAATATGTGTTCAGAGTAAGGGTAAGGAATTCGGCAATATACTGACATTTCAGTAAATAATAAATTCAACAGGAAAATATGCAGCTTCCCAAATGGATGAAAGAGAATCTTTTCTTCAAGTGTTTCTAAATTTTTGCTAGTAAGAAACTGAGCTTGAAAATTAGAGAAATTGTAAGACTGAGCTTGAGATATCCTGGTTTACTCACTGCTGTGTTTACAAGCATACTTACCCCCTGCAGCTTTGAATACTACAGCAAATTCCCTGCTGTCTGTTCTAGTACGAAGCCGTAGTAAGTTCTACTTTGTTAGAGTAGAAATAAAACTTTATATTGTAGGGTGCATTATTTCCTCGCAGGAAAAGTCTTCCAAAAATTTTGTCAAAAAGAGATTATGACAAGTGGAAAGATAAGAGAGAATAGCATGAGGTCAGATCTGACTTTCATGTATTGCTGGGATGGAGCAGAGTCATGAACTTAGATACCACAGGGGCTATAAACCACTTCCAGGTTCACAGTATATCCAGATTTTTTCAGAAATGTCTAAAATTTGCCTTTATAATAAGAATAACAGACCCTGGGATCAGCAAGAGCATTGTAAGTCTGTGAAAGAACCTTAATAATTTCTTTTAGTTCTGCACTGTATTATAAATAAGCTTATTTTATATATATATATATACACACTGTATATATATTATAAAATGTCCTGATGTACAAAATTAACAGAAGTGAAAATTTCACTTTTCTCCCAGAATACTAGATTATTCTATTAGCTACAATGGCTACAGAGAATTCTTCTAGAAGGTGGGATTTAACCATTTTACTGCATAGCCAAGCCCAGGCCTCCATCACTCAGAACAAACCTGGTGTGTGAGCTGCAGGCTGCAATTGGACACATTGCCTTTTCCATTCAAATTATTAATGATTGATTTTACCAGGATGGAAAACAATTGGACAAAGCAGTTCTTAAGGCTGAGTAATGGGGGCTATGAAGCAATGAAACATCGATTAAAATCCCAGAAACTGCTGTAGTGATTCTCAGTGTTTCAGCTCTTAGCAGGGAGTTAAGGGAAAGAAAACTGAAATTAGGTAAAAGAGAATCAATTGCTTTAGACTTCATGACTCTAAATGGAAGACTAGTTTGGGCTAGGGGCAAAGTGATCAGCAGTACTTGCTTTTGTGATTATCAGGTAATCATGGAGATGAAGAAATGCAGGGAATTGCCAGTGCATGGTAGATATGTTTTGGATAACTACATCTGGAAGATGATTTAAGGAGTGAATGGGCAATTGAAAGCAATTTACCTAGGGATGCTGTCACAGCATGCACTTCAACTACCAGAATCTTTTTTTCAGGGGGAAAAGTGACAGTACACTTCTTTGCTATCTGGGTGAACAGGTGAGGGGGGTTTGCAGGAGAAACTGGAGAAAATGGCATAGGAACTAGCCATTTGCTCTATTGCTAGACTTGGGGGAAACAAGTGCCAGGGTGTGACAGCTGACTTGAAACTGGTTGGATTTTAAAATGCCATGAGATTCACCTCACTCCTTTTGAGACCTGGTGCTGTGTGGACTTTATATGCATAGACCCCTTTTCTGGAAGGAGGTGGCTCAAGTCCCTTCTGAGAGGGGCTGCACAGCACACAGGTAACACATGCAGCCATGCAGGAGAGCTCATTATTTCTGGCTTGGCACCATGATAGCAGCAGGCATGAGGCATCAGTTGGGGTAGAGCCAAGTTGCAACACACCTACTGCTGTCCACAAGACGGGCTCTTACAGGGGATGGGAAGGAAAACCTCACACTGGGGTAAGTGCAGGTTGAGGGCGAATGGTGCAGGGGAGGGAGAAGCAAGCTCTCCCCTGTCCTTTAACAGGAGGCACAGCAGAAGCAGGTGTTGGGTGGTTGCAGTAGGCAATGTGCACACTCATTACCACTAAAGGGAGGGTTGAGACCCCTCTATTCTCTTTTGCCATGACTCTCCAAACCATCTAAGTCTGTGGCTGGCTTGGGCTGTGTCCTGCAGCCTGCATTTCTTTGTGGAGTTGAGTGCTTATTAGTAACACATTTGACATACATGGTTTAAGGACTGTTCTAGTAAAATGGATTCTTTGCAGGACAAATACTGCCAGCTCTGCTGTGCACTTTACCCTACCCATTTGTAATTGTCATGCATGCTTTATCGTGCTGCAGGTCTTTATCTCAAGAGGTGTGGGCAGTTCTGGAGAACTGAGCTATATTTTATATAATTAAGCCAACAACATTTTCTAACTATGAAGGGTCATTATGTAATTGTAAAGGCTCTTATTAAAATACAGTGGATCAACTCCAAAACAAAATAATTGCTTTGGGTTTTGCTGCTGGCCTTGTTTTTTTCCCCCTTGTATATAATTGGATAGTGCTGCTTTAGAACATTTCTTATACTAAGTCTATTTGGTTCTCTTCTTCAAAGGGTGCAAAATGATTCTGTCAAATAAAATTACCTTATTTTGCTGTAGCTGGAAGTATCATGCCAAGAATTGTCATGATTTGTGCTCCTGAGCTTTGTGATTTGATGAAGATGACCAGAAAGACCCATTCTAGGCCAACATGAAATAGCAGATCTTTTCTTTTTGAGAATGTAATGCAAATGGATTGAAGCTGTAAAATCTTTTCATAATCAAGACGGTCTTTTTGTCTTGCTCCATCTCACATGGGTTTGTCCATTGATTTTCCTGTTCCAATCTAATGGGGAACCAAGGGGAAGTATATGTTAGTTCTTTTAAAAGTTGTCTTTATAGATCCTGACCCTTGCCACATGGATTCTAAAACTTTGAAATTTCCTTTATTCTGATCCAGAACACCTTGAAGAAGTTATGACTATTGCAGGGGACAACTTCGTGCCCAAAGGTTGAATTAATGGAGATACCAAATCAGCTAGCAAGGCTGGAATGTATATTTTGGATCTGTTTCTTTCCCATTTTAATGGCACTGACAATCTTTCCCATGTTGTCCTCTTGAATGTTTCAGTACTTACTGCTTTTCTTGGATTGTGAACCTACAAAATGTGGTGACACAGGAGTCTTAGCAGACAACAGAACTTCTTAACTGAATTCTTGTGTTCTTTAGAATAATTTAATATATGTAGGTTTGTTTTGCAGATGTACATGAGATTTAAAGACTGAAATACAAAGGGCTTGCACGAGAACAATAACAGCATGCAACTTCCCTAGCTTAAGAGTAATTTTTCATTCAGGTTACAGTGTGGGTATAACTGCCATCACAACTCTCACACAGCAGTTCCTTATGCCAACTGTTCATAATTTTCTATATTCCTGTAACCATGCATTTTTCATTTTTATTTTAACTTAACAGCCGCAGTTGCATGTCAACATCACTAAACACAGGTCGTTGAAACTCCTAAGACCTTATTTGAGTGGTTAGAAACTAGACATCCTGCTCAGTTTCAAACAAAACAAGTGCAGTTTTCCTTGATTTATGGCAACATTTTGGAGAGTTTGAGGAAACAGATGAAACCTGTGTGTGCCAAGGAGAACTACAAAATGGGGAGAAGACACTGTCACTGTGTATCACCAAAGGACATTTTCATTCTTCTTTCAGATCTCTGTTGTTGGAGATGGGCAGAGTTCAGCCTTAACCCTATGTACTAGTTTCTACTGGAACAGAGTTAATTTTCTTCTTAGTAGGTAGTGCAGTGCTCTATTTTGGATTCAGTATGAGAATAATGTTGATGACACAGATGTTTTTGTTGTTGCTGAGTAGTACTTACACTAAGTGAAGGACATTTCAGTTTCCCTTGCTCTGTCAGTGAGCTGGTGCACAAGAAGCTGGAAGGGAGCATGGCCAGGACAGCTGACCTGAACTGGCCAAAGGGATAGTCCATACCATAGAATGTCATGCTCAGTATATAAACTGGGTAGAGTTGCCCTGAATAGGGGCTGATTGTGACTCAGGGATAGGCTTGGTACCTGTCAGCATATGCTGAAAAACTGTATTGTGCATCACTTGTTTTTCTTGTATTTTACCTCCATCTCTCCTCCTCTCCTTTATATTATTATTATTGGTTTTGGTTATTAATGTTGTTGCTGTTATTACTATTATTAATTTGCTTCAATTATTAAACTGTTCTTATCTCAACCCATGAATTTGCTTTATTTTTTCCTGATTCTCCTCCCCTTCCCACCTGGGGAGGTGTGAGAGTAACTGCATGGTGCTTAGTTGTCACCTAGGGTTAAACCACGACATATTAACAATTGAAATGCCATGGACTCTCCTTACAAAAATTTCTTCTAAGGGCAGGGCAAGGATCTTCAGAAACAACATCATGGCTATCCCCAATATGTCTGCCTGTCTGCAGTAGATTTAGGGCTTTTTGCATCCTCTGGCCATTTTAAGAGGCATAAACGTTTCCTTTGGTTATTGCTCTGAACACTCTATCTCTTGACTGAGAGAACTGCAGAAGCATGTATACTTCTGTCTAATGTTTTTACTTTTTAAGCTCCCACCTTTTATCTAACTACCTGAATTGCATTATTCAGACCTCAACGAGTCCGCAATAGAAAGCAGATAAATACTTCCCAGAAAGGTTCATTACACATGCCATGCTTAACCAGTCTTTTACAGCAGGCTCTATGAGCTAGCACCTCTTGTGCTAGCAAAAGTGAGCCCTGGTTGTGTAACCACCTAACAGCGGATGGAGGGAAGTGAGCTTTGTGTGTCTTGGTTTTATCAAATATATTGCAGTTCTTCAGAGAAGCTTTATCCAGTTCTTTTCCACTTGAACACTTTCCTTCTTCAGCTCGCACTGAACAATAAACAGATGAAGAAAGAAAACAGCTTTACTTAACATCATTAACAACATCACCTTGTTTCACCTTGTTTGCTAGATCATTTTCTGCCTTCTCGTACAACTTGGCCTTGAAATGAAGATTTATTTTTTTCTTTTTGAGTCAGTGACATTACTAGGAAAAAGTAAATCCCTGCGGGATTAAATAAGATAAAGATACCAAAATTCCATCTGATAGCCTGGATTTTTCTCACTTAGACACCTGCAGTGAGCCATTAGATACCTGGGTAGAAGTAAGAGACTGAGGAACTGCAGATATATATCTAGTTGTGGTGCTTTTG
>NW_008679572.1:13794-25751 GCF_000695815.1 Acanthisitta chloris | reverse complement strand
TTCCTGCTGCAGCCAGTCAGAGTCCCTATAGGTTTCATTTGATTCTGAGAAAGACTAAAGTCTATTTGCCTTCCTTGCATGATTTTCAATTTATTACCAGAATCTTAATAAAAGGCACTGCAGAATATGAGTTAATTAATTTCTCTCTTGCTTCTCTATCACTGAAAGTCAGACTGTCCTAAGAGGAGGAATTCTTGCAATGAATATGACTGACTATTGAGTACAAAACACGCTGAACTTAGTGAAAATCATAATCATATAAGGAAAAGCAGATAATAAAGAAAAAGATCTACGTGAAGTCTTTATAGTCAACCATTTGAGGCTATAACACAAATAATTACTGAAGTAATAAATGTAGCCACTTCTGATGTATTTAGGTAGAAACATATATATGTAAAGGCACTCTACACAAAGCATGCCTAAAGTCTTTGGATACACTAACTTCATATAATAGTTACATTTTGAAACACATTTTGATTGTAAAGAATATTAAGTCAAAATTTCTATCTGTTACATATAAATATATACATAAGTATATAAGACAACAAGCTTTTCTTTTGAAGATATTAGGCTATCAGTGTAACTGGTGATTCACAGCAGAAATGAAATTGCCCTTTTTTGTTTTTTCCTTTTAGCAACCAGCTTGAAAGAACTTTAATCTCCTACATGGACATACTAGAGAGGCCTTAGAGATTTAAAATTTACAGTTTAAGGTATTGCATGTAAAAAAGAAGGTGGAACATTTTAAAATATAGTTTGTTCTTTTGTGAAAGGCTCTAGGAGGTTCTGGTCTGTGTCAAATGTGTCAGTTTGAAAGATACCCAAAGGAGACTTAACAAGGGGAAAAGACTTGGATTTCTGTTGTTCTTTTCGTGTCATGATCTGGATATGCCAAAATATTGTCACTATTTCTTAGAATTGTGCCTATCCAGGAAGATTTTGGAAGCTTGAAGAGGTTGTACAGTTACAATAAAATAATGAATTTTAGTTGTCTAATGAAGACTTGCAAAACCTGGAAACTACCAACCAGTCAGCCCACCATTGTGCCTGCAAGATCATGGAACATATCCTCTTGGAAGCTGTGTCAAGGGAGGTGATTAATGACAGCCAACATGGCTTTGTAAAGGGGAAAATCATGTCTGGCTAATCTGGGGACCTATGGTAGAGTGACTGGGATGGTGGATAAGGGAAGAGCAACTGTTGTCATCTACTGTGACTTCTTTGAGGCCTTTGATACCGATCCACGGAACATCCTTCTTGATATATTGTACAGGTATGGATTTAATGGAGTGTTTGATGACTTAGAAATTGGATGAATGGCAGCATTCAAAGAGTTGTAATCAATGGTTCAGTGTCCAAAGGGAGATCAGTAACAAGTGTTGTCCCTCAGTGGTCCATATGGAACCGGTTCAATATCTTTAAAAATTACATAGACAATGGAATTGAGTACACCCTCAGCAAGCTTGCAGATGACACCCAGACAAGTGGTGAAGTTGATACTCTGGAGGGAATACCATCCAGAGGGATCCTAAAAGACTTAAGAAGTGGGACAGTATGAATCTTGAAGTCCAACACCACCAAGTACAAGGTGCTACACCTTGGATGGCAGAATCAGTAGTACCAGTACAGACCAAATGACGAACGGATAGAGAGCATCCCTGAAGAGAAGGACTTGGGGATATTGGTAGACGAAAAACTGAATGTGTCCTGGCAATGTGTGCTGGCAGCCCAGAAAGAAAATTGTATCCTAAGCTACATAAAAACAAGTGTGGTCAGCATTTCAAGGGATATGATTCTTCCCCTCTATTGCACTCCTGCAAGACCCTAGCTGGAGTACTGCATCCAGTTCTGGTGTCCTCACCACGAGAAAGATGTGGACCTGTTGGAATGAGTCCAGAGGAGAGTCAGGAAAATGATCAGAGGGCATCAGGGAGACCTTAATGAGGCATTTCAATACTTCAAAGGGGATTATAATGAAGATGGAGAATGACTTTTTACCAGTGCCTGTAGTAGGACAAAGGATAATAGCTTTAATCCAAAAGGCAGTAGATTTAGACTAGAAGTAAGGAATAAATTATTTACTATGGGGGTGGTGAAGCTCTAGAACAGAGTGTCCAGAGAAGTTGTGGATGCCCCACCTCTGGATGTGTTCAAGGCCAGGCTGGATGAGGCTTTAAGCTACCCGGTCTGGTGAAAGATGTCCCTGCCCACAGCAGAATAGTTGGAACTAGATCTTTAAAGGTCCCCTCCAACCCAAACCATTCTATGATTCTATGAAAACTGTTTTGCAGTGTTCTGTTAATACTTACTGCGAGAACTTGTTATCAACACCTCCTTCAATCAAGGGAAGGCAGAGAGATTTTGATCACTCTTCACATTCCTGATTAAAAAAGCAGGGAGATAACATGCCTAGTCTTTTAGAAGAGGAGAAATTTCACACATTTCAAAACAACATATCATCAAGAAGAAGCAAAATATCAACTTAGTTCCTTCAAAAATTACAGTGATTAATTAATGAAGACCATATACTTTATCTACATTATTCTTGGTAAACTTGCCTGTTGGTGATGACTTTCTTCTTATTCTCCTAGCTTCAGGCAAATGCCAGCTCTGCCAGACCTGATTTACTTACAACTGCAGTCCATGAATTTTCAGTGAGTATTTTGTGGTTCTTTTAAGATATGCAGCATTTCAGAGATACAAAGGAACCAAAAATTTTAAACTTGAAAAGAACATAGATTCAATTTATTTATTTATTTCTCTCTCTTTTCTTGTACTTCACATTAAGAAACTTTGATACAAGTACAGTATTTTTCAGCAAAGTGAGATTAGAGGTCAAATATGTCTTTTCCATACTTTCAGATAACTGAAACCCTTTAGGTAAACTGTCATTTATGTGGTGCTCAAGATTCAAAACGAGCAGTTGCCTTTCTGCAAACTGAAGCAGGCTTTGACCATAAATCAATGACTCTTCTCTGCCCATTCTTGCTTTCATTAATATTTCTTAAAGTTATGAAATTTCCTTTATGCTGCTTCACATTGAACATGCGCAAGGGGTAAATGTGATAAATCAGTCAGTGGCTCGCAGCTAGAAAAAAGGAAATGGAGAGAATTCTTGAAATACTAGTAGGCTGTTAGCCATGGACTGCACAGCTCTCACTGAACTCAGAATGTTTCAGAGAACATCTCTTGTGCAGTTTTCCTGCCTGGATGCTTGCCAATATTGGGATTTATACATAGGCAAACTGTAAAATACTGTGGAAATATCAGTAACTCTGAAGTTCAAAGTCTTTTTTTCTTCTTCCCCCCAATACTTAGTGGCCTTTAAAACCCCCTTAGTTGAGATGCTGTACACTGAAGTCTTGTACCAGAAAGAAACTGTGTGCAAACCTTTGAGACTGTAGTTAAAAGAACCAAATCGCTAATGATCACCCTGGGCAACAGCTAGCAGAACACACATACAAATTAAAAGTTGTTCATAATAGCACAAACTTTGTCCTTTAGAGAATATGAGTTGGAGGGAATGAGAAAAAGAATTTATTTTTTTTAGGATTCTTCATTGCATTTAAATCATTTTTCTTTGGAAAGTCATTTCCCTTGCAGGCTTATTTTCAAGAGCAATATTGCACTGATCTAAGTTGCCATAGTAAGTTTTTCAGGTCGTCTCTGAAGAAGTTCCACATTTGAAAACCTCTATGAAAGCTAACATAGAGAGGTGTTTATGAAAACTCCACAATTTTTATTTTTATTTTTTTCAAATCTACAATGACTTCTCATTTTAATACTTGTGTTAACAGTAGTCATGAATAGCACATGCAGATACTCTAAACTATACTATGAGACTGTGTTAGGAAAATATCCAGTTGTATGCAGCTCTAACTGTATATCGCATCGATCTTTCTGTATGATTTTGCATAAAACACTTGAAGTTCTCCTGACTTCAAGCCATACAGAATTTCCCTAATCAAATAAGTAATCTGCCCTGACTGTTCCTCTGGCCTATTCAAGCAGCTTTTTTTTTTGTTATCTTTTAATAGGACTCTTCCCAGTTCTCCTCTCTAGAAGGTTCCTCACAATTAAGGAGGCTATTTAGCTTTTACATTTGGCATAAAATCTCATGGAGTTAGCTATTCAGTTTGTGTAGTAACAGATATGAAGATGAGATTTTCATAATTATCTGAATAAAGTGAACATCACCTTTTTCAA
Source organism: Acanthisitta chloris (assembly GCF_000695815.1). Classification (NCBI taxonomy): domain Eukaryota; kingdom Metazoa; phylum Chordata; class Aves; order Passeriformes; family Acanthisittidae; genus Acanthisitta; species Acanthisitta chloris. The sequence goes on along the minus strand of NW_008679572.1, from coordinate 21,545 downwards.
GATTTCTGAGGTGACAGAAATGCTTCACATTACATCCTTTTCCAATAAAACAAAGTCTTAAGAGTACAAAAAAATCTTTTCTGAAAGTAGATGTAAGTCATGTAAGCAAATATTTTGTTCTTATTGTCATTATTAGTATTGCAGGTTATTTAGAAAGCACTATGTAAATGAGCACAGCCAACTGTGTGTTTTCAGGCCTTTCCTGGCATTCACAAGTATTGTCCTAATAAATTTATTTGTATTAAACCATAGGAAACAGGACGGGCTTATAATACAGATAGGAGAAGGACCAAGCTCAGGATTTCATAGGGAGTCTGTGACAAAAGTTATCCCTAATATTGCAGAGCATTTCCTTAGTCACAAATGGATATTTCCCCTGTAACCTTCATAGAGAAAGCACCTTTTAAATCAATCCTTCAAAACAATTTCAAATGTAAAGCATTTAATGAGAATCATAAACTAGCTTTTCTAGATTCACCATTGCCCATCTGTAAAGAAAAAGATTTTAAAGGAATTTCACAGTGATAGATTATAGGTAGTTCATTTCCTAGCTACTGGCGATTTTTTGTTGTTGCTCTCTTGGGTTTTCATTGGACTTGAAATCTTAAAAAACAGTCTAAAAAAACAGACTGGCTAAGGGGAAAAAACCCCTTAGCTGGGGTTGCAAACCTGGTGAGAACTTAATTGAAATCAATAGAGAATTAAATGAATGAAATGATTATGATGAAAAGAAAATATTTCAGTCTGACCGAAATCAAGAAAGAAATTCAGTATTTCATAATGGAATTAATTCTTGCTCTTATGACAGCTGTGAACCCTGAACCTAAGGTGTTTTTTTCTGAGGATTGTATGTTTTTCAGCTATAGCAGAACATTCTAAGTGACATCTTGGCACTTATGCAAGTGAATGGGGATGACCTCATCTTGGACTTGCTATTCAGCTTTCAAGCTTGCTTTCTCTTTTTTGAGCACTTTAATCTTGTGTCTAAGCCATCACAGTTTAGGCTCAGTTCCATGGATGGTGTTTTCCTGGTTAGTAATGCTTGTATACCTGCCTGGCATATGCAGAGCTGCACTGAAACCAGGACAAAGAATTAAAAACTTAACTATCCCTTGCAATTACTTCTGAGTGATTTTAGATTAATTTGCACAGTGTTGATCCCTCATATCCCTTGTTATACCTAGGATATTGCATTTCATATTGGCTTCTCAGAGATTTCAGGTGCTATATTGATAGTAAAATAGAGAATTTAAACTGTATCCCTAGTGCTCTTCAGGGAGTTTATGAGCATAGTTTCCTTCTCTGGAAGGAAAGAGGAGACCTGCTTACCCCGGATATAGAAAAGGCTGAGGTTCTTAATGACTTCTTTTCCTCAGCCTTCAAATCCAAGTGCTTTAGCCACCCTGACCAGACCAAGAAGGGTAAAGGTGTAGACTGGGTGGATGAAACCCCTAAACTCACTGTAGAAGAGGATCAGGTTCGTGACCATCTCAGGAACATGAATGTGCATAAATCCATGAGTCCTGGTGAGATTCATCCTTGGGTCCTGTGGGAACTAGCTGATGAAGTTGCTAAGCCACTATCTCTAGTTTTCCAGAAATTCTGGCAGTCAGGTGAAGTCCCCTAGGACTGGAAAAAGGGAAACATAACCCCCATTTTCAAAAATGGGAAAGCAGAAGAATCAGGGAACTGTAGACCAGTCAGTCTCACCTCTGTGCCCGACAAGATCATGGAGCAGATTCTCCTGGAAGCTATGCTCATATAGGCAAGATAAATTTAGAGGATTTCATTTTAGGCTATTTTTTAAATGGTACTGAAATAACTCAGGAGAGAGAAGAACTTCTGGCTCCTGACTTCTTATTTAAACTTCCAAAAGGGACAATCGTTTTCTCCTATACACTGTGGAAAGTGACTCATATTCCTACACATTTTACTTACCTAAAAGTTACTTTCTGTGAAGATGTGGAAATTTCTTCTAACCATATTTTTTCATTTGGGTGTTTAGCTGAGATGTTCTCTAAATATTACCATATGAATTTATTTCAAATCATTCATCTATGTCTGTGCAGGGAAATAAGAAGAGATTAACTTTTAGCCATTTTGTAAAATAAAATACTGGTATTTTGTTATGTGTCATATTTCTTTTATTTTTAAACTTTGAACCATTTTATCATATTTCAAAAACATTGCGTCAAAAAATAAAATAAAATATATGCTTGGTTACTTGGCCAAGCAGATTAAAATGTTTGACATTTCACAAAAATTGTAAGAGGTACTAGCAGATGTGACATTGAGAGTTCATTCCTGTCACTCAGCCTGTGCAAAGGCAAAGTCTGGTTTACTTATGTGCCCAGCAAAAATGTTTTTCCAACCTGTTCTTAACAAGTTCTGAAGTGACAACTTAAGAATTAATCCTTATTAGAATGTTGTAGAGTCTGGATATACATGCTATTTGATAATATCCTGATATCTTTTTAATCTGCATGTTTCCTGTTTTTCTCCCTGGAAATTGAAATGTATGTTTAAGCTTGTGGCCATTGCATTGAAAATAAGTGCTGCAGCAGTGCTGCACTTCTGCTTAAATGTGGATGAGGTATTTTCTTAGTCTCAAAGAACATTTCACTACTTGTGAAAAAAGCACCATGTCAGTTACATCTCTGCAGCATTACAGTAGTGCAAGAGCACCCTGTCTTTCTGTCCTTTAATCACTCATATATCAGAATGCCTTTGTCATATTTAGAGACTATGCAACAAGGGAAATCTTTCAAAACCAGAGTAAAACAATTTTCTGGTATGATGATTTAATAGGACAGAGACATTGAAGAAAATTTCCAAATGCTTTATAAGGAACATTCCTGCAATGCTTTATGTTAAAATGCTGAAACTAAAAAGAAAATTGACTAATAGATACCTCCGGGAAACAAGACAATGGCTTTTTGAAGGGGAAAAAAAATCATTTCTTATATGGCCATTTATTATATGACATGGAAATAAAGGCATCTTTGTGACCAAATCCCACTGCAGATGTAAAAGCAAATATATTTTTGGATATTCATAAAAGAGGCGTTATGAAGATTTGATCTTTCTTAAGATACCACAGTGACAAAAACCACTGCCTAGTGTTAAAACATGATTTGAATTGGCAGTGATGTGCTTCCTTTCTATTGAAGGGCTTACTCCTGCAGAACTTTGTATGAAACACATAGGAACCATTAAATCTCAAATGGAATCAGTCAGCTTCTCCACTGTTCCTGAGACAAGTCTTATCATACTTATCAAAAGCTGGAACTGGATAAACAATTGAATAAATGAATGAAATTTGCATTAATGCAGCAATTTTCATCTACACAGGACAGAAAGAAAGTTAGAAAATAAAAAAAAATCTTTTAAAATTAAAAATACTATCTTTGCTAAGCATTGAGTGGTGACTGATATTTATTATTTATTATTTCAGGAGGGGGAAGATTAGAACTCAGCTGAAAGAATATGACTCAGAGAACATCTAATCAAAGAGTGGGGTTTATTATTTCTCATTCTGGAATGGAAAACAGGCTTTTTACTGTGAAGTAGCAGTCTGCACTGCCAGCTAGCTTATATAGTCAATACAAATGGGACATTTCCTCACATTGCCTTTTGACCTTTTGTGGTTATTAGTCATCTCACTTTGAAATTAATTAATTTTTCATAAGTTATGAAAAGAAGAGCAAGTCCAGAAGGCTTAGCAGGAAAAATTATTTCAGCTCCCTGTATAAAGTTTCACAGATTTGGGGTTCAAGTGATCTCTTTAATGTGTGTACTGGAGTGGTTTCCATGAGCTAACAAATGTTGATTTGAATACATCTTCAGAAAGAGCCTAGATCTGGGAGCAGACGTGGTGCTATTCTCTGGTCTGGGCTCTGTCTAATCGGGTGTGTTGCAGTGCTCCTCAAATGAAGAAGAAGGAAAGCTCCAGAGAGGCTGACACATCTTCCAAACATAGTCTATTTCTTTGTTAAAGCTGGTTCAAACACATTTGTCCAAATTTTCTCCAAGTATATGAGAATTTCTCTCTCAGGATTAGAAAATAGTGGATATAGACAAATCTTAAGGGGTGCTTTTTTGCAGCAGGGTTTAGATGTCCAAAAGCCTAATTCATCCACACGTTCAATGGGATAGAGAATTTGTTTAATAGAACAATTATTTTCCATGTTATTCAGATTAATTCCATTGACTAACATAGATAAAAACTGCTGCTCACTAATGCATAGCTGTTTGTAACAACTTTTATGGTCTTGCTTTGAATAAAAGCCTCCTGATTCACTTACAGCCCTAAGAAATTATAAATATAGAAAAATATTAGCAGTGAGTGAGCAAAGCAGCAGATAATTTTCAAGAGGTATCACGGGAAAAATATGCATCCAGAAATAAACTTTTTTCATTATATATACACCAATCTTAACCCTTTCAATGATGTTCTAGAAAGCATAGACTTCCAAATAATGCATATTTATTTTCTCTTTTGAAAACTTTGTCCTTTCCTGAAAAGCAGAACTTGTCAGTAAAGATGTTGTAATGACATTTTTCAGAACTAATCATACGTCAGCACATCACATGTTATGCAAACCATCAATTATGAAATGATTCTCAATGTACAGTGTCAGAGAACCTGCACCTAATGGTACTGTAAGAATTGAAAAAGTTTTCTCTATCATAACTTTTGAAATGTGTCTTTAGAACATAAAAACATGAGAGCTCTGGAAAAAGGCAAAACAGTCTCATGCCAATACTGAGAGAGCAACTAGGTGAATGTGGTAATGTTAGACTATTTATTCATACATTGATCCTGTGAAAGATTTGGAAAGGATTTGAATTCAGTCAGAAGAGAACTCAAGAATAGGAACAATTAATGTTGTATAATTAAGGGTAGCCTTCATGAGTCTGTAAAGTTTTTAAAGGCTTTGTTGAGCTATTCCTGCATCGTCTGTTATGAGATCATGAATTTAGCTAATAAGAGCAGTGGTGATATGCAGACACAGGGCTTGGAAGCTCACTAATCTTAATATCCTCTAGGTATAGTCAGATAGTTTAAGTTTTTTTTAAAAGGCTTTGTTGCAGTCTGAAATAAAGCTAAATTTTGAAATTCCATTTATGGAATGGAATTGTTATTTTCTGCATAGTTTTAGAATTTCAAACCTTGCCTTAAAGAAAAAAAGGAAAACTCTTATTGTAGAAAAAAAAAAAAATGAAATGAATACTTTGTTTCAAAATCTTCAGTAGGTACCATTTACCTGTCACTAGAACTGAAAGACCTGTGTGGGTACCTTGACCTAAGTATTGCTTTGAGGGAGTTTTGAGCGGCTTTTATTTTCTGGATGAATTAGGATTTCTCCAAAGACCAGACTGTACTTCTGTTTTTGTGCAGTTTATTGTTTCATGAAATGAAAAATCCCTCTGAAATTTATAGCTCTGTTTCCATAATGAGTTTTTACACAGAAAGGGAGTGAAGCATCAAGCCTCTAATGTTGCAGATGAATGAGAATTCCCCATGTCTAAAAGTTCACAAAGTATAATATTCCCTGCTTACTTAGATCATCTGGATATACTGGATTTTGGTATTGTACTATATCATATACATTCCCATTAAAGACTGATAGAAGGAATTCTAGAATTTGTGTGGAATTTCAACTCCTTTGAGTGAGTGCCATGTAACACTGTATTTGGCCAGCTGAAGTGCAGACATCTTTAGACAGACAATCTCAGAAGAAGTTTTATTGTTTATGTATCCCATGGCAAGTGTCAATGGTATGAACCTAAGAAAATTGACTCCTGCAAAACTTTGCCCCTAAATATTTGAAGTACATCTGATTTTTCTCCATGGGTCAATTTGACATATCCACATACTTCTGAGCACATGATTTCTTTGGTTCTCACTGTCCTCTATGCCAGTGTGGCACTGTCTTTTGAAGACATGTGATCAGTTTTGTCACTGTAAAAATTAGTATCTGGGCATCTAAAACATGATTCACTAATAAAATAGTGTTTGTTTCCATGCTGATCACAGTATGCTACCAAGATGAAATTACTGGTGTATTCTATCGAGTCCTCAGTCCAAGGGTGAGAGATCACCAAAAGTCAAGTCAAAACCTTTTGTTTCAGAATGAGGTGAGTTTGCACAGATGCTCAGTTTGGTACTGCAAAGCTACTGAAGTGTAGGGTTATGGTCCGTCTGTAATATCATGTTCTGCAGTTAATTCCCAGTTAGCAGTCACTGTGGTTCTTCCTTCCTCTCCTTCACAGGCTTCATGTCTTAATCCGGGCTTAGTACCTTGGTTTTGTAAACAAAAGACTCACTATTCCCTCATGACTGAATAATTTTTTTATTTGCTTATATGGTTGGTTATAGCTCACTGTGTTGTTACAGTTATTTCAGGACTTGATGATGGCTACTTAGCTGTTTCCTGTGTCCTTGTGGGAGCTTTTATTGGTTTATTCATTTTTAATTACCTCATGTGGCTTGTTAGCAGCAGTGAAACTTGTGGAAGTTAGGAATAAGAATGAAGACAGAAAGCAGAAGACAGATGACATGGAAGGACACAATACATAAAAGATGTAGCACTAAAACATAAGTTAAAAAAAGCATAAAAAAGCATTTCACCTAGTAATAATGGCAAGATGTGCATATACATAATGTCTGAATTGCAAGTTAAGAGAACAGCTGGTGTTTAACAATTTGTAAATAAAAATAAATTAAATGACTGGTAGCCTCTAAGTGCATGTTTATTGAAGCTACTCTTGATAATACCGCTTCTTGTTTAGTATTTTCCAATTGGTGGTCATGCTTACCTATATGCCTTAGAAAAATCATGGAAATATCCTCATTGGAAATGTTATAATCAGAAATTGTTTTGAATAACCTAAAACCAGTTATTTTTACATTTAGAGTAGGGCTTGAATAAGGCAACTACAATCAATACACTAAGTCTTCAGTTTCCATAGGTATGAACTCTCAGGGTGCTTACTGGATTTCCTGCGACAGAGGGAATTTTTCAATAAAGAGTTTGGTAAACTTCAGAGTAGCAGTCAAGCCAAAGCACAGTTTATTAATGTTTCTGAACAAACAAGATTGCTATAAGTATATAACTATCAGAAAAAGCAGAAGTGTAAAAGAGGCCAATGGCTTGCACTCAGAGTTTTTCCCAGTACCCATTGCAATAGTTGAGGCACTGGCACATTATTTTAAAGAATATTCACTGCAATCTGTATTTAGAAATGGAAAAAAAAAAAGAAAAAGTGAAGAACATTATACTCATTGTTTCTGATATAACAGGATGGTGCAATGACAGGTTTGGGGATTTTGGGTTTATGTCAGCTCAAACAGCCCAGCCTCCTCTTGAAGTTCAGAAGATTCTGTAACACATCTTGCATTCACAAGTGAAACAGTCACTGAAACTCAGGATTTGTGTCCCAGAACTCAGAATTTTGCATTTTTGCAAAATCAGGCCTGTGCTCAGAACATGAGACTTGATGCTCAATGTGAGCAGCATAAAAATACAGAAAAGGATGCCCAGGCAGAAGTCACCATCCCTGGAGGTTTTCAAGATGAGACTGGATGTGGCACTTAGTGTCATGGTCTAGTAACCACAGTAGGGTTGGACTCAATGATCTTTGAGCTCTTTTCCAACCCGGCTGATTCTATGATTCTTTAATCTTGTGTTCATGTGAAAGTAAGTGCCAGAGCCCTCTCTTCTGTTTGCAAATCAGTATCTCCATCA
>NW_008679572.1:2912-13780 GCF_000695815.1 Acanthisitta chloris | reverse complement strand
CACATGCAAAAAGATTTCTTTCCTTCAGCCACAGAGGATTTTCACAGCTCTGCTGATTCTGTTCAATCTGCTTTTCTCTAGGTTAGCAGCTATGGACAATTATTTATTCTTATTATACTTATTTAAGAGACCTGAAAAAAATGTTGTCAGCTTCCAAAATCTCTGTTTATGAACTCTTAATATATTCTTTTACCAGGATGTAAAGCTGCTAAAGGCTTCCAGAAAAATTTTATGCTTGCTACTTTCACAATAGTAAACACTACTTCCTTGGCTTGGTCTTCCCTGAGCTTTCAGATCCATTTATACTTTCACATCCAAAAGAACCTGGAAAAATCAATTCTACTGTGTGATTATGTACATGATAAAATACCCCTTTCTGATTGTTTCAAATTTCTCACTTCATATTACCATCTGATTCCCTCAGCTCTTGGAGGTCAATAATAATTTCTTCTTTTCCTTCTTCATGTGAATTGCAATTTTCCATAATGTTATCTTATGCCCCCACAGCTATTTAATTTCTTAGATGAGGAACCTGTTCAATCTTGTCGTGCAGAGAAGTCATTCTACACTTACTATTATCCTTATTGAGCTTTTCTGTACTTTTGTCTTTCCACCGGCACTTTTTGAAATTGAGATGACCAGAACTTTTGGCAATATTCAGATACAGATTTAATCCTATTTCATGTATTTCACAACAGCTATTGTCTCCTTTAACTTGTGTGAACACTTTAAATTGCAAAGTTGTCATTTGATGACTAACTCTTCCATTAGCAACTCATTTATATCAGCTATAGCACAGAGAGGCATTAATATTAACAAGACAGTGCCATGGAGAGATGTATTACAAGTGGAAATCAAGTGAACTATGATCTGCTGAAGCATCTGTATTGGTGTATAGGTTTTATTTCCATACAGGACACATGCAATAAATTCACATTGCTTAAGAGATCAGGTCTGCACAGACATTTGGGTCAAACTGATCAAACTCCAAAATCAATAATTTTTGTGCTAATAGATTTTCAGTGATTTCTCTTAGATAAGCTTTGCACAAAGCTGTGTTGTAGTGTCCACAAGGAAACAATAATTTGGAAGAAAAGATGCAGAGTAAAGTCAAAAACCTATGTCAACAATACAGCAAAAGTGTACAGAAAAATCAATGTCTAATCTCTTTTCACATATGTTTACTGTGTTTTGGTGCATCAAATATTTAATTTTAACTGCAAGTAGCATCTATCACCGGAGTTACCTGAGAGAAAAAATGAGACATTTTATTTCTGGCTAAGGGAAAGTACAAGAGACATAACAAGTAATATTAGGTAGGCATGGTGTACAATAACACTGACATACTTCTGGTTTAAATGTGTAGCAGGATGTAAGTAGTTTAGAGAAAAAAAATGGACTGTAAGAATGTGAGGGTTTGAGTCTCAGATGTTGGTCTTTTTTTTTCACAGGAGCATGACATCAAATTGTGGAGCTGCCATCTCACAGGCTATAGGGAGTATACCAAAGCACAGAGCTCAGGAAGGGATTAAGCTGCCTCTAGACCTGCTTACAGTGGAGTTTTCATTAGTATCTTTGTTAACACATCAAGGAGTTCCAGATGATGTGGGAGAACTGGTGTCTTGTGTCAGGTAAACAGTTGCTTGCTTGTGGTTGTGGCTGAGCCACTGAACCTGGAATATTACATGAAAAGCAAATATTTAAATTTGGATCATGGATGAAAAAACAAATCTTGAGAGGTTGTGGAAATAGAAAGAGAAGGAATCTAGTGGAACCCCCACCTGCTATATATACTCCTACTTCATAATATGCATTTCGATGATATCCATGCTCAACAGAAATGCAGTGCTTGTTTTTTAATGCTCTTGCCAAACATAAGCCTGCAAATCACTGTCTGCTGAAATAGAAATGCTCACTGCATTTATCTGCATATTTTTACCTCATTTTATAAGATGAACTGTATGTTTAGCATTCTTTAAATATAAATTAGATGTCTTGTCTGAGTAAATGTAATGTTGCACCATGCAAAAGACAACTAATGTACAAGGGAAAATATTTTACAGTATGTTATAAATATAATGACTGTGATAGAGATATCCATATCTCAAACTGAAGTAGGATAACTTGTGCTTCATGTTAAAGAAAAAGAGCTAATGGGAAAAATAACAAAACCACCTTAACTCTCAGAGATACAATTAATACAGGACTGAACAGACATAAAATGAATGCATAAACAATGTTACAATTTATTTCCAATGAACAAAGCAGTATATTTCTGAGAAAAAAACCAGGCATACTACTGCATGATATTTAATTCATGATGTAAGTATATGAGCATTATGCTGTCAGAAACACAGTTGCTCGGAAGTTGCTCGATAGTTCTCAAAGTGTGCTAGAATTCGGGATGTGGATTTCATCTACTCTGGTGTAAGCAGTTTTGCTTCTCTTTCTTGTATGTCTGGAGAATGTGCTTATTTTTATTTCAAACATTTAAAAATATCTACATGGATGAAGGCCCACAAAGAGCTTTCCATTGCTGAATCTACATTTTCCTTTTTTTTTCTGACAGGGTTGACAAAGAAAAAAATGTGTAACTCTACATATAATTTTGTCTCCTTCCAGATAGTTATTTATGTATGTATCTATTTGTTTGTTTGGTTTTGGTTTTGTTTATTTATTTATTTTTGTGCCTGTTCTACACTGATGTTTGGGGGAACTAGGAGCAAAACACTGTTTTTCAGAATAAAGATTTTAGGGGTAGAAGAGAGTGGATAAATTGCTTTTATTTTTGTATCTATTTTACTGTGACACCCTGAGGGCTAAAAGTTTGCTGTCAACTTGGCAAATGTTGTTGGTTTCTACTAAGCTTTGCTTAGTTTGCCTTCTGCTAGGGGAATTTACAGTCCCTGAAATGATTTCTTCTGACTGTGCAATACACTATGAAGGTGAATGTAGGTATTGAACTGGGCAATTTACATGTCTCCTGCTATTGTTCCTCCTTTCTACTTTTCAAACAGCAGAGGGACAGCCTGGAAGAGAACAGGAACTCCCTGTGACAGAATGCCTCATTGCAACTGATCACTGGTTTTGAGCCACAGTATTACTTTGTTGTGAGTAAACAGAAGACAACCTATAGGCAAAAGTTTACTGTGTCTTCTAGAAGTGGTGTTTCATAGAAATGTCAGTCTCCTATTTGCTAGCAGGTACTCTGTAAATTGAGGCCTGATAATAAAATTTTAGATAAATGCTGTGAAAGACACAATATTTTTGCATCAGAATTTCTGTCTACTAAATTTTTTTATCTGTTTTTAACTATTAAGCAGTGCATATGTATATGCTACTTCTTTATCTGCAAAATCCAACTTTCAAGAGTTAGGAGAAGCTAGCATACCAATTCCCAAGGATGTATGAAACAAGTGCTTAGAGAACTAACCAGTGCTTTACAGGGAAAGATGATGTTGTCTAGCAAACATTTGCCTCAGCTGTTGCAGAAAATGAAAGGGCAGTTGTCAGTAAGATAGATGGTTATCAGATATGTCTTAATTTTGACAGCTGAATACTGTGCCTCAGCCTGTTTTCCTTGCTTGCTTCTGCCACACAAATCTGATGATGATATTGAACAACTAATGTAAATGACACTATTGAATGGTAGTCTTGACAGGTCACTAGTATGCTGCTAATTTGCAGAATATCTGGAAGCCTACGGATACAGTCAGTGAGATATGTAATTGGAGCATATAAAATAAAATATTGCCTGAAAATCCAGTCCTTCAGCATCTCAAATTTTTCATTCTAATTTAACGTGCATCTGTGATAGTAGTGTCATTTTGCTATAGTCCCCCCTCTGGAAATTGTGAACATGTCATACAACAATCATATTCCAGAAAGGTTAAACCCATTTTTGAAGAGTAAAAGCTGCACAGATGATCTGCAAAGAAAAGCCAATGAATAAATTCATAATTCTGTATTCACTGCAGTATTTAAGTAACATGCAGCAAACAAGCAGTAAGGCTGCATGATGAACAAGGGGAAACAATGAAAAGGTATTTAAACTACCCTGAATGAGCCAGGGTACATGTAAAAAGCAAATATGGCCTCAAAACAATGGTGTCTTGCATCAAGTTGGCAAGTTATGACTGTACAGATAAGTAAAGGAAATACAAGTATGAAGTTGGAGTAGATAACATTTTAGTGTCGATATTATTTTAATTAAATTTTATTGCATGTAATTAAATACCTTTTAACAAAAAGATAATAAATTTGTGGCAGATTGAGGTGGCACAAGTTGTACTTCCATTGGTAGTGGACAGTAGTAAAACAAATTATGAAATTAGAAATTTACCACAAAGGTCATATTTGAAACAGTTTGGGGGTGTTTTAATAAACAGCACATTAATTTTTAGATCTTTCTGCACTGGTTCATATAGTGTAGTGTGATATATTAAATTACAACAATCTGTAGTTAGTTACACTGTGATAAGGAATTTAGAAATGGTGTACAACTTTAGAATGGCCTGGCCTTAGTTGTTCAAGAGTGAAAGAATTAGGTCAAAGAAGAAAACTCAAGCATAAATTTCAATTTTCAAGAGGTTTTCTCTTCGGTGATACAGTTCAAAGTTCTCCTGTGTGTCTGTCTACAATTTTGCACCTGATATTCTTTCAGAGACACTGGTCTTCTTCAACATATCTAGGTGAAACTTTTTTTTCCAAAGGAACAAGCTTACAAATGCAAGTAAACTTCAGTTTGTCTATTTAAAACTTAGTCTTTGACTTGTATACTTATGTTTCAACACCTAGCAACTTTAATAACATTAAAATCAAGTTGGGAACTCTAAAATTATGCAAAAGTGACATTTATACAAAATGTTGTTCACTGCAATTGTAATTACCACTCATTTCAATCCTTCAGCAATCCTTTGTCTTGCATTCCTTTCCTCTTTAGAGCCTTTGCTGAGGTTGCAAGCAAGTCATTTAAGCAAACCTTCCTAATAACGCCTGTTGAATTGATATTGAAAATTTCATTGCTCTTGATGAGATATTGAGTTCCTTTTGTTGAACACATTCCCACTCAGGCAACCAGAGCACAGGCTGTATGTTTCTCTTGTGGCCTGTAAGAAAGAGTTAGTGGTGAGCAATTCTTATTTTAATTAGCTGACACAATCAGGTAGGAAGTTAGACTGTCCTTTTTGATAGGCACAAACTGTTCTTTTTGCTTTTTCAAATCTGGAAATAAGAAAATATGGAATATTAAAATAGTATGGACTATGAAGTGGAATAAAATAAATGAACCAAATTTTTAGAATATTGCTAGTTTAAATTATACAGAAGTGACTCCTTTTCATTGACCAGTCAAAGTACTGGGTGGAAGTAATAATTAGGAGATTTGTTGACTGTTAGTGAGATTATTAGCCAGAACATGCAGTTCTAACATGTTTATTAAATTTTTCATCCATCTTTCTCAACCTTTAAATTCCTCATTGCAAAACCTCAGAAAATGAACCTATTGCTGCTCAGAGAACAATAACAAGGATATTGCTCATGTGTATCAAAATGCATATGGTCCCATCTGCACTCATCATTACATGCATAATCCTGTATGCAGAGATGTCATTCATGCATTTCACTGCCTTTTTGTACTTTTTGTACTTTCCTGAAGGTGGTAGGAACTGAAGTAAAAATAGGTCATCATCTCTTGACACCTTGAGAGGTATTTACACTGCTAAAGTGAGGTCTTTATGGCCGTATTTTATGCTTTTAGGTATCTTTCTTCCCTGACCCCCAACTGCTGCTCCTCCTTACTGTAAATTCTGACCTGTGGTGACATCTGGTACTGTGGAACTCTTGTCAGAAGAACAGCATCTTCACAGAAGGGAGTTGAAAACTTTCTGCTGGAAATATTTGGAGGCTGGGACTTTTGATGCCCATGGTAAGACAGGCACAGAGTAGACAATTTCTTATGTCCTTGTTTCATTTAGGATATGTATTCTTTCTGTCTGGACTTCTTAGCAAATAAGAAAAATGTGCTCACATCTCCCAGCCATGAAACTTCAGTGCTGTAAAATTTTCCTGGGCTAAGGCAATAGTTGCCTACTCTTCAAAGACTTAATAGTCTTTATTTGGAAGTCATTGCTTTAATTTAAAAGAATGTTCAAGTATTACAGTTGAAAAGTTGCTCCAGAAATTTAAACTGAAGAATGTGCAAGTCATTCTTTACAGAAGCTGTTCTGAGGCAATTCAGCAAAGATTACAGGTAAAAGTGTTTCATATTTAAATCTCTTTGGAAGATCTGTTTTGACAAATTATGTATTCATGTGAATTATCAAATTATGCCTCTCCCACAAAGAGTATAGATCAATATTTATCTGTATTGATCAGACACGCTAAAGATTTAGAATTTGTCTAGTGCTAAAGAACTAGAATACATAACCTATTTTGATTCAAAAGGCATATAAAATTCAATGTTCGCCTTTCAGGAGTGTTTATGTTCAATATCCTGTAGCATAATGTCATTTTGGTGCTACTGTCAGACACTAGATGACTTTAATGAATGTGCTCTTAATTTGTAACTGTCAATAATCCATCTGAGTTTAAATTCTGTGCTTGGTCATTGCAATTCTAATAAAGGTCAAATATTGATGCTTTAAGAAAATGTTCTTGAAATAGATATATTGGAGAAGGACACATTTCTACATAAAGCTCCTCACAGCTGCAGCTGCCAGATGGTGAAATAACCAAGGGACCATATGGGAAAAGAATGGTTTTTTAAAATTTTTTCCTTATTATCAAGAATAAGATAATTCAACAACTGGGATGGGAATCTGCATAGAAAATCCATTCTCTGAAAAGTGATGGAGGGAGAATTCCTTTTCTTTGGAGTCCTATTGTCAAGGCTTCTGAGAGAAAAGCTCTAACAAAGGCAACCTTTCTTGTTACTGATAAGTTCTATCAGTGCTTTGTTGCAGTTACTTGGGATGTGGGGTGGACTGCTGCTGAATCCTGGTTTTCTCTGGTTAGATAAATTGAGAGCAAGAAGCAGTTTGCATTAAAGAAGGCAGATATTTATGATATTGGCCCTTATCCTACCATGATTTATGTGCACAGAAAAATCACCATTGAACATATCCTGACTTGCTGCTAGTGAATATTGCCCACAAGTGGGCTCTGAAGTTGTAGGAGATTTTGATATATGGCCAAGAATACCAACTATTTCATATCATAAGAGCAGCCAATATAGAGCATATTTTAAGATGAAGGATACCCAGAAGCACTGACCATGATAAGGATTACTTTTTGCTCCATCTCACTATGATAGAATCAATGGAGCTTTTCAATGGCTTCCTAGAGATTACAGGTGTTGTCAGAATCACTGATTTCAAAACAGGACTCTAAACATCAAATACAAACAACTCTAACTGTGCATTAATATCTTTTGGTATAGTGGATGTTGAGATATCTTTCTTTGGTAAGTTTCAGAGACCTATTTTTAATAAAAAATCAGAGCAAATTTTAGTGGGATGCATGATCCACTGGGCATGATTGCCTACCTTGGACTGACTAGCTATTTGCTCTTCTGTTTTAAAAGAAATTTTGAAGTGCCTTTTTATTTTTTTCACTGTCTGAATACATGTGAAAGACAAAATAGTCCTACTAAAAAATATTGCTATTGTATCCATTTATTTCTTTAGACTGGTTGATTATAAAGCACAGTCAGAATTTTGTCCAAGGACAATTACTAGAGGGTCCCTTGGCTGAGGCTTTTCTATTCCCTTCTTTCTTGTCTCCCTCAAGCAATTTGAGCACAATTAAGAAAATGTAAGAAAAATGTAAGCTGTCAGCTAAGGTATTTATTTTCAGAAGCCTGAGTTTTTGTTATCTGGTGGTTTGGGGTTTGGGTTTGTTTTTTTGGTGTTTTTTTTGTTTGTTTTGTTTTGTTCATTTGTTTGTTTGGGTTTTTTTGGGAGGGACTTGTGGTTTTCTTTGGTTTTGGTTGTTTTGTCTGGGTTTTTTGTTTGGATTGTGGTTTATTCTTGGTTTTGCATGGGGTTTTTTGTTTGCTTGTTTGTTATTTTTGTTTTTCCTAAAGTGGTAGAAGTCATAGCTCCTTTAGAATGCAGAAGCACTTGTTGTCACCTAAGGAGAGGGGGAAACTTCATAAGGGTGAGCCATCAAGATGCGGGAGAGAGAAGCCTTAGCTGGAAAGTTCCATCTGAAAATTAATAAAACCATAAGCAGAAGCTAGAATGGATGACAGATAAAACAGGACTTGAGTGGAGATGTCTGGTAACAGGTTTCAGAGTGACATTTACAATGCTGTACTACTAATACACCTGGACAGGTCTGCTCCGTGTACATTTCAAACCATGTTTTCACAGGGGAAAAACTTCTGTACTGAGCCTAGTGTCAGGACAAATAATGCCAGGGAGCCTGAGCCATGTAGTGTTAGTCAATGCAATAGTTTGTGCTTCTCTTTTCCTGTTGCCATGGAAACCTACTTGGTTTCAGCTGAAGTCAACCTATGTGGCTTTATTCACTTTGGGACTTAAACATCTCATTACCCTTTGTGCTGCCAAAGGGAACATAATAAAAATATTGCATATTCCTCTTTTGTTTCTGTGTCACCACAGTGACCATGAACAGGCACTTTGAAAGGATGTGTGCTCATGATGACAGGCCCTTGCTTAGTCTAGCATTGGCCAAAGCAATTCTGCAGGAACTGGCAATTTAAGAAGGCATGGCAAGTCCTCAGACCCACAGAAGGGAAATGCAGAGCTTCTCTTAAGTGAGGACATAGGATTGGACAGGTCATGGATAAAATGAATTAGAGAATTAGTATAAACCATACAGACTGTGTAGTGATAAGAAGCAGTCAGTGTGGAGTTGTCAGGGTAAACTACATCAACATGACTAACTGCTTCCTTTGGTGGGATAGCTTCCCTAGTGCACAGAATGGGAAACTTCAGATCTTATATAAATCCATTTAATTTTTTTCAGAAATCTAGGGAAAAACAATCTACATGAAATCACCATAAAGATGATGCTGATTGAAAAAAGTCATGAATCATCTTGCGGTGGTCTGAGAGGTTTTTAGGGCATTTCTAATGGAATTCTGTGCAGGAGTCTAACTGGTATTTTGAAGAGTTAGTTGAATTCCTGAGTGACACTGAACTGTGAGGTGACACTGAATTCATAATTCAAGCTGAGTTTAAGAAACTGAAGCATTACCCTGCAATCAGTAGTATTCAGTGGATAAAAGGTAGGGTGAAAATGCCATGCCCAGGGAAAACTGAACCATATTATGCAAAATGTGTAATTAAGGATTAAGCAGAAATAGTGCATATGGAGCTATAATAGTAGTATATGATCTGAATATGCGTAAGTCATGAAACATTAATTCAGAAAAAGTATCCCTCTAGATTGCAGAAAATGTCAAGGGAATATCTAAGGCTTAAACTGTAGTTATTCTCCTCTGCCAGTAATGGTGTGGCCTCAAGAATTGAGCTGAGGACAGTTTTAAGCAATATAGTTCACTCCTGATAAAAAAAAAAAGAGAGAAGACTCAATGGGAAAACAATAAAAGTGGTCACAGGTCTTATTAAAATTAAAGCAAGGACTTCTTTATGTAATTAGAAAGGAGAAGCTGAGGTGGAGAGATCACATTAATTATCCATGCTGGTAGATACCTGTTGATCAAGTCCTCAGAGGGCAGGATGAAATGCAATTAACTTAAAGTGACACAGATTTAGCTTATATATTAGGGAAAATATTTTAACTATAAAGGAAATAAAGCAGTAATAAAAAAATAATCCACCGAAGTCTGTGATTCTGGTATCTAGCAGTCTTTATGGGTAAGCTTTGTCACTATCTGTGAGGGAGGACCTGAATGTGCTTCATCTCACTCAGCAAAGGAGTTTCTAAAGTATTTTTTAGTTATCCTTTCCTTAGCCATTTTTATGTTTCCTTTATTTATATAAATAATATATAACAAAATATCTATTTATTTATCTAAATTGTATTTATTTATATTTATATATTTACATATGTAAGCATAATGTATATATACATAGGACATTTGGGGGGGACCATAATCCTTCAGATTATATTCATTATTCTAACCAATGTTTTAGAGTTTGACGTTCAAGGGAAGATGCACCTTCCAAGCCTGTGTAGGTAAGAAACTTTTGTTTATATTTCAGTTGTTATTTGTATGGATTCAGGTTACTTCCAGTAGAAAGTTATTCTAACAAGAGATGTGTGACAGAAGGATTTAGGAAGTCTCAAGGCAACTCTCTTTTCTCTGACACAACTTGTCAGGGAAACACAAATTGCACATATAAAGTTCAGAAAATTCTCTGTTTTGTGTTGAATTGACAGATACATTCAAGCCTTTCTATCCAGTGCAGGAGTTTGCTGTTCTCAGAACAAATAGAATGGCTTCTGTAAATCACATTGTCCTAGAAGTCATGCTTCTAACAGATAGTGCAAGATGGACACGAGTTAGGAGAGTGCATCAAAGCCCAGTCTAAACATAGATCAGCAAAGTTACCAGGTGGAAAACCAATAGATACCTTGTCCATTGATGAAGATCATCTCAAGGTATGATAGCTCCCATGGGAGCTGCTTTCCAGCCAGCAGCACTACAGGTAGAGCCTGGTAACTGGTTGTTTCCCTGTCTGTGCGTCCCTTGGTGGACCCAGAACTGAGAATCTGTATCTTGGCTGATCCCCAGCAATCCTGTCTGCCTAGGACCACAAGTCCTTCATGTTTCATTATGTACAGGAGACAATGGTTTGTGGACCCTTGCCATGACTAGCTAGTTCTTGAGAGCACAGATACAATAGTGCTGTGGGTTTCCTGCATTGCTCCTTTCC
>NW_008679572.1:0-2896 GCF_000695815.1 Acanthisitta chloris | reverse complement strand
TACCCTTTTCCCCCCATTCTTACAAGGGTTATTGTTCACTCCAGTTCATTATTTTAATAAGCTCTTTATTTCTAATATCTTACATGTGCAGTGATACAAGACTCAAGGCACGTGCTTAGCTAAAATTCATTCTGTTTGATTTACTCTCTAGAATAGAGACTAAGTGTGATGCATGTAGTAAAAGAGAAAAAAGGTCTCTCATCAGGATGTAAGGACCTCAGTGCCAGCTCCTGGCGCCACATCCCTCAGTTAAGTGTTTTGAGGGCTGACCTATTGTCTGGTCACAAAATTGGTAGTACTGCAGAGAGAAATTTGGCTGTGGCTGTCTGTTCTTGCTTTCAATTGCTAGGCATTAAATAACTCACCAAATATTTGTTCCTTTCTTCTTACCACATTTGTTTGGTAACCAGATGTTCACCAGAACCACAAAAATTCAGTTCAGATTGGTTTTAGTGTTAAGTTAGAAGAAATAATCAACAACAAAAAAACTCACGAAATGAACATACAACACTTATAAGCAACTGTCTCTATTTGAACTGTGCAGAACTATATATTTAAAATTCAATTTATTTGTGGACAGCAGCATATATTTAATTTGACATTGGGTATAAAGGAAGCCTTTAGCCTTTATAGAAATCCTAAAATACGTCTTATCCCATTATCTTTGCTGACATTTGTAGATTATCGTGCACCACTTTTCCACATGTCACATTTTAAAAAGAACTTTAAAAATTCAGAGTTGAACTGATGCAATAAAGTACAAAAAGACAAATTCCCCCCTCTCTCAGCTTTTATATCACACTATATCATTGCCCATTAGAGCTAATTACAACATGGTACCTCTAACATATAACTCAAAATTTCAGAGTGCCATGTCAGTCTAATTATTAAAGTCAAAACTGAAACATGCATATTCTTAAAACCAAGCACAGACCCTCACCTTTGCATTCTGTCGCATCTTCACTAACTGGTCCCAATGCCCCACCATATGCCACACTTTCTACTGTTAACTTAAACTAATGCATGCAGAATTCTGAGTTTTAATCCAAGCCCAGAGATGCATATCCAGCTCTATACAGAAACTGGACTGGTAGTCTTTCTCACCTCTTTAACCCAGTTTCTTCCAAGATTTGATAGCTTGGCATTTAAACTTAATCAAATGTCACTCTTCTGAAGCCTCTAATCTGAGCCCACTGCTGAATGTCTGTGCAAAGACTCCCACTGGTTTTAATGAGATGGAAACTCACTTCTAACACAAAAAAATCTAAAGAACTCCAGCTCAGTGTCAAACTCCTCATTATAGGCACATAATAGCTGCCATTTGTTGTAGACGAAAGCTTATCTCACAAAATGATATTTTATCTGAGCAACTGAGATCAAAACTTGATATTGTGAAACATCTTAGATATATTTAAAAATTACTACATCCAACTCTTATAATTAGTTTTGTGGCATTTATTTTTAGAGTTAGGGTAAATACAGTATTTAAGTCATGTGGGGACTAAAAAGCCCAAAGTTTTGAATATTTGATTTTTTGACAGAGGTTGACTCTGTTTGCAGACTCAGAGAAAACCACTTCAGCAGGGTTGTGTATCAAAACAGGTGTTTCTACTTGTTACTTTTTCTCTAGTAGATGACTAAAACCAGAATCAGCGAGGAGCTTACCATTGTCTTGCAGAGACCTGATGAAAAGAGCACTTTCACCACAAGCTAAACTGCTCTGCTGACACTGCAAATTCACTGCTATATCACAAAGTTTAAAAGTTAGTATTATTATTATTGTCTTATGAAAGGTCATGTTCATCAACTCAAGACACAAGTGAAGCACTGATTCAAAAAGTTTACATTCTGATTGAGGAGATTATTTTTCTCCACAGGAGCCAAGCAGAGAATGATATTTTTTCCATTCTCTCACTCTAATTCTCTCCCACACTTATTCTGATTTATCGCTTTATTTTTACTCTTTTTTTTTTTTGCCTTCCAGTGCTGCAGTAGTAATTGGACTAACAGCTGTGTTGTAGATGATGCACCTCAGGTGTACATTCAGTTTACATGTATATGGATGGGTTGCAAATATGTAACAAATCATATTTTCTCCTGAGGAATCCAGATCAGACTCAGAGATAAGAGATAGAGATTATGGAAAATTAGTTTTCTCTCTTTGGATTATATCACTGCTTCTTTACAAAGAGGCAAGACACCATTTGCTTTTTCTTTTTAAAAACAAAACCAGTGCTCAATATTTGCAATAATATGATGCAAAGTGGGAAAGGATTAAAAAAACTAGCAAAACAAATAAAATAATAATTATAAAAAAAGACAGCACAAACACACACACACACACACACACACATACCTCCCCAAAAAATAAACTCCCAAAAGCCAATCCTGCATCAGCTTCTGGGAGTATGCAATTCCCAGGCTCCCTTTTGCTTCCTGAATATTTCTCAATGCATACTCTCTAGATACAAGGTATGCTGTTAGTACCAAAGCCTCCGTGCATTTCGTCCACAGGGGATAGCAGGTATTACTCCTTGAATGGGAGCTGAGATTTCATAAACATTCCCTGCCTGTGACTTCTTGCACTCAGACACAGAGTGCAATTTCTCCATAACACTGTCACTGGCTACAGGATTACAACAGTGCTGCCTGCAAGTCATATATTTTACCTGTGCAATGGTGGTATGAAGAGAAGAGCTGCTCTAAAAATTCTTGTTGTGTTACCAGATTTGTGTCCCAGGTCATGAGATCTAGAGTTACAAATTTGATATCTCCTAATCTTTGAAGCATATTCTATTCCAATAATGGAAACAAAAGCATTCTTGAGCGTGTCAGTAGGAAGGAGAATCTTTCCTATTGGATGGGAGAGAGATGTGTGTCTGTGTTTCCTCAGGAT
>NW_008679571.1:9984-10309 GCF_000695815.1 Acanthisitta chloris | reverse complement strand
CCTCCCGGGGACATCCATCCCGTCCCGAGGGCATCCATCCCCTCCCGGGGCCATCCATCCCGTCCCAGGGACATCCATCCCATCCTGGGGCCATCCACCCCGTTCCGCGGGCATCCGACACCTCCCGGGGACATCCATCCCATCCCGGGGACATCTATCCCATCCCTGGGACATCCAACACCTCCCGGGGACATCCATCCCATCCCGGGGGCATCCATCTCATCCCGGGGGCATCCATCCCCTCCCGGGGACATCCAGCACCTCCCGGGGGTATCCGACACCTCCCGGGGGCATCCATCCCATCCCGGGGACATCCACCCCGGTC
>NW_008679571.1:0-9911 GCF_000695815.1 Acanthisitta chloris | reverse complement strand
ACCCCGGGAGCATCCATCCCGTCCCGGGGGCATCCATCCCATCCCGGGGGCATCCAGCACCTCCCGGGGGCATCCATCCCATCCCGCGGGCATCCCCTCCCGGGTCTGTCCATCCCCTCCTGGATCCATCCCCTCCCGGGTTCATCCATCCCTTCCTGGATCCATCCCCTCTCGGGTTCATCCATCCCCTCTTGGATCCCTTCCTGGGTCCATCCATCCCCTCCCGGGTCCATCCTCACACGGCTCCATCCTCACGAGGCTCCATCTGTCCCCACCCGAGTTCTTCCCCTCCTTGGTCCATCCTCATACAGATCCATCCTCATGAGGCTCCATCCATCCCTTCCAGGATCCATCCCCTCCCGGATCCATCCCCTCCCGGGTTCAGATGACACGAGGGAGCATTTCTCTAGTGTTTAAAAGGCATTTAAACAATGTTCATAATAACACACGTAGTTTGTTTTGTCCTGAAGAGGTCAGACAGTTGGGCTGGATGCTATTGTAGGTCCCTTCCAAATGAACAATCCTATTTATTTCCTACACACTTGCAAAGATAGATTTGGAAGCTTTGACATGAAAGGGTTAGAGGACCAGCAGAGTTGATAACATGTGAAAAAATTAAGGCCTTTTATGCTAAATTTCCTTTGCAGTACTAAGTCCACAAGTCTCCTCTGTGTGTGCCCTTACACATTAGCTTGGTTTCAGTTAAAAAATGCCATTCCAACTCTGCAGCAATCGTTGCTCTCTCAGCTCCTGCCTGTCCCTCTGATCACTCCCTCTGCCCTGCCCCACCTCATGCTGGAGGATGTTGGGGTACCAGCAATCACCCAGAGGCTTTGCTCAGCTCAAGGCCCATCCAAAAGCTGATGGAACACGAGCACACACGTGTCTGTTGAAGCAGCAGCTGCCAAAAACCTTTTATGAACACAGAGTGCTGTGGAGGCAAACACAGCCCAAAACAGAGCGTGGCCACAAAGGTGGAAGAATGCAGGGAACAAACTTGTGTCTCTTGCTTTCCCTTTTTACGCACATCTGACACATCAAGCTGCCTCATCCTTGAGAAAAGCTGGTTAAATCTGCTAGTGTCAAACAGCAGTGACTGTTCTGCAAAGGGAACTGAGGAGCTCTGTGAAGAAATTAATGCTTGTCCTTCAGTGCTCATGAGATTCCTCCAAGGAATGACATTTGGAGCTGACGCTGCTGACTGAGGCTGCTATGGAGAACAACCGTGAGGGTTCTGTTCTATTTATCCCCTGAAGAAGTTCTGGCAGTGACTAACTGATGACTTGAGTTAGTCAGACATCCACCCTTGGTAGTGATTGATAGGTGCATGAGCAAGCTTTCCATAATCCTACTTGAATAGAAACTGGTGTCATCCCGAGCTGCTACTTGCGACATTTCCCTCTTGGTTGGCCCTATGGGATGCTTCACTTCTCTCAGACCTCAACTTGGGGTGTTATAAGTAACTGTTTGTGCAGAATATTGCCTAATATTCATTCCCAGCCACTTCATTATAACTGAAATCTGGAGTATGAAAACATTGACTTGCTCCTTGCCCACTCTGCTGCATGGAAAGCCTCAGCCTGGTGCAAACCCCATTATTAAATCAGATTTTGTGCTTGAAAGAGAAAAGTTGTGCAGAAACTCTGTGCTGAGCTTCACAATGCCATTCACGGCCCGAAAGTTCAGGTTACAAAAACATCGCTTCCAAAAGCTGCTGAGAGGAACTGCGGGCACAAAAACACTCTTTGTGCAGCAGCTTTCAGCGGCCACTGATGGCTTTGCTGAGCTCCGGGAAAGGGATCCAAGTGCTCCTCACAAACCCTGGGACACAGCAGCTCTGGGAGGACAGCAATGTGGAGCACACATGCCCTCGTGTGGTTACTGCTCCTGCACACAGTCCTGCAGCTGTGGATCTACCAAAGGAGATGTCACACAGCAGAATTTATACCATTACCTCTCCTCAATCACTCCCAGAGGTGCTGAGCACACCCAGCTCACCAACGCAGCTCACAAGGCCAGACCATACACTTCGTTGCCAAAATATGGCTTAACACACCTAAATTCCAGCATCTCACAAGACTTTTCCTCTCATCTTCTGTCTTTCAATGCCTAAAAGATGCTCAGTGCCTGCCAAGAAAAGAAACCAAGAACAGGAGAGTAAAAGTGCTTGATTAAAGAGCACTAACTGCATTAGAAACCTTGAACATTGCAAGTGCCCAACACAGCTCTCCCGTGTTGCTTTTCAGGAGAAAGGGTTGCTAACTCAAGTGCCATTTTCAAAACAGGTACCAGGCTGTTTTTTCAAGGAATTGCTTCCTCCAGGGCTTCATCCTGCCCCACTGTATGGGGAGCAATGTGGGACTGGCAAACAGATCCTGCAGAGTGCAGGGCAGAGCCATCACCACGTCAGCCTCACCTGGAATGTTTGGGAAGTGAGAAACAGCTGTGATAACTGACTGAAATATTTGCATTTGACAGCAGCAGCACAGGGATCTAAAAACCTCTCCCTACCTGCTTACTCTGGCAGAAGGTCATGGCAGATTCATGGCTATGTCTGCACTCAGTTCTCTTGTTTTGGTCAGACAGAAAACACCTTATGAAAACTGGGTTTGCTTCACTTTCCTAGGTATTTATTTCCAGGCAATGCAGAAGAGCAAACATTTAGGGAACCCTGTCAAGAGCTAAATGCATTTTAGGTGCTTCATAGACTTGTCTGGCAGCAAAATGCTCTCCTGGAGGCAGAAAGACTCACCTGCAGAGCAATGGGTGTGAATATTTGTGCTTGACATGATTCCTTAAGTCATTCTCCCTCCACAACTTGGTCTCACTCCCTCCCAGCAGGATGAGGGAGAGAGTTGGAAGAGAAAAAGTGAGAAAACTCCTGGGTTGAGATAAAGGCAGTTTAATAGGCAAAGCTGCACACACAGCAAAGCAAACCAAGGGATTCATTCCCCACTTCCCACTGGCAGGCAGGGGTCAGCCAGCTCCAGGGAAGCTCCAGCACACACAACAGGCAACTTTTAGCACCTTTGAAGACAAGTAGGGCAGATAAATAAATAGGGATTTTGGATTGTCCTTTGGTTTCAAAGGCTTATCTTTGGTACAAAAGAGGATCAAGAGCATCAACAGCCATTCCTGAGCAAAGAGGGTTTGATGCAAGGCAAATATACACATTCTCTTCAGTTTGGATCTGTAAAAACCCATATTCTTTCAGAAAAGAGAAGAATATGGGGACAATGCAAAACCAGGCAAACATTACAGGTGGTTTTTAAAACAAGTGCATAGACAGGGCAGGTGAACTCCTATTGATAGCACCCTGGCCCCAAATTCCAGGCCATTAAGGGAATGTTCTCCATTCCCTTAATATCCATAAATCTCGTTCTCCACCCAGGTGGATTCCTTGCTCCTCCCCACACGATCTCCACAGAGCTCATAGATGTCATTGGTCACAAAGCCACTCTCAGTGCTGGCCAATGTCACAAAGCCACTGCTCGATGTGTTCATTGCTGCATCCTCATAGTCCCTGCAGAGGCTCCTGAGCACTTTGTCTTCCCGGGCACGGAAGGAAGAGTTCTTCATGGCAGGCCTGGTTCCAGCCAGGTCTGCCTCTGACTGCTTCCTGATGACCTGATAAATATCGAGGTCTGGGCTGTTCCCCCTGGGGTTGGACAGCCAGGGATCCTCCTCCTTTGGGGTTGTATCTAGTCGCTCCTGTCTCCTTAGGAGAGGGAAGAGGACGAGCCATAAAATGCTTTGTACAGAGGCAAATAGAAAATACAGCACCTCCTACTGTAACTGAGCAGTGACCCTTGAGGAAGCTCAGACTCAGAGCCTGAGCTTGGCATGACACTGGTTATTATTTGCCACTTGGGATATTCCTGTGGCAGGGCCTGCCTAGGGATCTCTTGGCCCCTGCTGCCAGCTGAGGGAGCAGAACTGGACACTGACTCTCCCCAAACCACAACCAGCATTTCTCCAGAGCTGCTGTGCACACAGGGAAAGCAAGGAGAGGGTGTTGGCAAACAGGATTTGCTCCAGACATGTATGGAATAAAGGATATATACATGTCCTTTCATATTTTTATACATAGAGGTATAAAATAATAAACCACAGTTCCCTTGTCCCACAAAACTGCCACTCACCTCTTTGCCAGGAGCCAGGAGCAGGAGATGGCTGTGATGATCAGCAGGAGAAGCAGCACAGGAATGCTGGGAATGAGGATGTAGGCAAGACTCTGAACGGGCTCTAGGGGTAAAAATGAGTCAGTGTGGTAAGAAATTGAAAGTTTTTCGTGCTACTCATAAACACACAAACTAAACACGAACAGTTTAGCCACTCAGAAGTGATTCAATCACAGCACCTTTTTCAGACCCCAATCCTTTGTGTAGCTTTGGATTTCAGACATTTTAAAAGCCACAACAATCACTTTAGGTTTGGAGTGGAAAGGATTTCAGGGAAGGTTCATTTTCAGCCTGGCACAGTTTGGGTCAAACATTTCCAACTGAGATGTGACTGTTTGCAGCCTCCTGTGAGCAATGTGCACCTGCACACTGAGGAGGGAACAGCTCAGGTGCACAGCTTACCTTTGGCTCCCATGGCAGTTCCATTGGCACCTTTCTCAGGGTGCTCCCCCGGGAGTGCTGGGCTCAGGGGCTCTGTGGAGACATCTGGAAAGAGGCAACTTCGTCAGTCTTGCAGATTTATTTGGGCAGAGTGTGAGAATCATGAGAAAAGAGGGTGAGGTTGAGGAGACTGAGAGCTGCAGAGGTGTGTGAGGTGTGCAGCAACTGCAGCAGGATTGTTCCTGCAGAATGGATTGGGGATTGCAGGCTGCAGGGAAGCCTCTTGCTCAGTCTGTTTTCAGTCTGGGAGTGTCCTTGACTAGGAATTTTAAGAGTATTTCTGCTGGAAGTTTGCATATCATTCCAAAAAAGCCCCAACAAATCTCTCCAACTCACCTCTGTGGGGATTCTCTGCTGGAGGATTCGTTGGCTTCTCTGGAAGAGAAGAAATGCACAATTTCCTCATAAGTTTGAGGAGGGAGACCCAATATCCTAAATGCAGTCTAACAGCATAACCATCCTTCAGTGTTCTCTCTCCCTCAAGTCCCATTTGACACTTCCAACACTTTATAAAACCCCTCTGAGAATGTATCCAAGTCCCAAGTAGCTACAGATATTAGACCCTGAGATTGTTTTCCTCAGAATCTGCATAAATTCAAAGCCATCCCTCTCCCACCAGCTCTTTCCAGCCAAGCTGAGAAAGGGCTTCCCTATGCCTTCTCCTGGGGATTGGTTTGTAAAGCCACAAAATGACTCATTACCAAGAGAATATTTGCAAATGAAGTTATTTTTCATGTTGCATCTGTCGTCATTCCATTGAAACATGTAAGGACCTCCGACACCTGGCGGGGCAGATGGCTGGTGGTACATCACAACACAGATCTCACTCCCACAGGATGGCTCATCCGCATACCAGTTCCTGAGAAAACACAACAAACGTGGCAAGGAAGACCTGACATCCCTTTGCAGGAGCTCAGATGGGAATTCAGCACAGAGGACAAGGCTCGGAGAGGGTTACAGCACACCCAACACTTCCACTGGGTGCAAGGAGGAACAAAGCAATGGAAACATTAATTCTTGGAATTCTTCCCTTGAAATTCTCATTTTTCAAAGAAAACTCAGCAAGGTGTTGGACAAATGTGAGGAGCAAAGCTCTGGGTGCCTCACTCACTGCCTCAGACTCCTCTGTGAGGCTCGGTAAAAGCTCAGGAGAACCTGAACCTTCTCCACACAATTTAGACCTGTGCAAAATCATCTGTCACCACTATTTTTGTTCTCTGGCCTCAGTGCTCAGTGGCTGCAAAATCTTGATGCCTATTTAATGAGATAATGAAAAAGCTGAAGCAGGATCTGGTTTTCTCTGTCTAGAAATGCACCAACACTGTCTTGCAGATACACTTTTTGGTTCCAATAATAAACTTCCCCTCTAGAAAACCGTGTGGGCTTTGCCAAGTGGTGCACAGGAAGGAGGATTCACTACTTAGCTCTCTAATACAATCATTGCTGAAGAGGCATTTTATTGCAGCTCAGAGAAACTTTTCTAACCTGGGTCTGGTTTTGCCAAAGGTTCAATCCCCACTGATGCTGGAACAAGGAATGCTCTGCCTGCCAAGCAGGATGAGCTGAGCCATACAATGGCAGATAGCCCTAGGTATTCCACATGGGAAAACACCCACACGTGTTAAAGCAGTGTTTTTTCAGTCATTCCAGTGCTGTATTCCTCCCTCACTTCCTTCCTCCTCTGCTGTTTGCCTTGGCTTTATCACTTAGCATAAATAAGCTGTGTCTCACCAATGAGAGGCAACAAAGCTGTGCCTGTTTCTTAGCAGCAGATCTGGTTCCAGTTTCCCTTTATCCACCCCCAATATCTGAGCCACGGGAGAAACTTTCATGTATCAATCAGTACTAAAAGCAGTTTTATTCATTCCTGCATGGAGCAACTGAAGTTTCTTATGGGCTCCCAAATCAAAAAGGGCACAATGACAAGGTAGTTTTACACCTGTCCTCTAGAAAGAAGAATTCAAGTTGGTGTCAACGTTGTTGCTTTAATATTTTAATTACAGCAAATTTTGTGGTTCTGTTTGCCCTAAGACAAGGAGGCAGAAATCGAACAGCCCTTGTGAAAATGTTAGCTCTTCATGCCTGCAATCCATACTGCAGCTCTCAGGCTTTGCTGCTATTCCTGCAGCAGGTGGAAGTGTCCATTGCTGAGGAATCAGGGACAAGCTCCAGGGGAGCTCAGTGCAGGAGCCTTCAGGTCAAAGTATGTATTTTGTACGTGTCTGATCAGAGGTTTTTGGGACCAAATCACTTGTTCTTTACCCTCTTTTTAGCAATCAAAAATGATCCACCCAGCCCAAGGTAAACACTAGGTGTCTTCCATAGAGCAACAGTCTCCAGAGTAAAGTAATTTGTCTACACCCTTAAATCTGTGTGGGATGAATCACACTCTGGACAGACTATCACTCCTCAGTGGCTGCAGAAGGAGCACAGATGGCAGCTGGGATGACCCTACTTGATCAGAGAATCAGAGAATTTTTAGGGGTTGGAATGGAGCTGAGAGATCATCCAGCCCCAACCCCCTGCCCTGGGCAGGGACACCTCCCACCAGAGCAGGTTGCTCAAGGCTTTATCCAACCTGGCTGTGAACACTGCCAGGGTTGGGGCAGCCACAGCCTCCCTGGGCAACCTGGGACAGTGTCTCACCACCCTCACAGGGAAAACTCCTTATTAATATCTGCCCTAAATTTCCCTCTTTCTCTCTGAACCCATTAACCCTTGTCCTGGCACTGCAGCTCCTAACACAAAGTCCCTCTCCTGCTCCCCTGGAGCCCCTCCAGATACTGATAGGCTACTCTGGGCTCTCCATACAACCTTCTCTTCTCCAGTCCCTGCCCAGGTTCCTTCCCAGCATCACTCACAGACACTCACCTGAACGTGGCTGAGCTGCCATCCGACCAGGAGTAGAAGTTCTGACACTCTGTACTATTGTCTTCCTCCTCCTTCTTCCTCCTGAGCCCTATCCAAAAATCTCCATCAGAAGCTAAGAGACTCCTGATAAATCTCTCGATGAGTCTTTGCTCTCCTTCTGTCTCGATGCTGACGAGGTGTCCCCCATCAGCCCTGCAGGCCCCGTGGGCTTCTTCATAGCTGGTTCTGCGGGAGGCATCGTGAAAATACACGATTTTGTAGCAGGGTTTCTGTGTTCCACGGCGGCAAACTGTCTGCCCTGCAGCGAGGAGAGAGACCTGTCACACAAACCCTGCCCGGAGGGACCAAACTGGAATGTTAAGCCTTCCACTGGGATGAGTTTTGCACTGTTCATATGGAAAACACAACACAGGGAAGACCCTCTTGTAATACTGGAGTGACAATTGGCATCTCCAAACTGTTCTTGCTGGATTTAACCGTTTAACTCCTCAGCTCCTGCATTATTTTTCTGGGATTTGCAGGTCCCAGGAGCTCCTCACAGAGAAGCAATGCTGATGTGTGACTTTTGAACAGAGTGTTCCCTTACAAGGGCTTAAAGAGGCTTTTAGAAGTTATTGTTTTTAAGGAATTAAATGGGAAAAATTAGATATCCACTTACACAAGGTGAGACAGCAAGAATTTATCTTCTGGAGTGTATGGAATAGTTTTATGGAGTCTCTATTGCAGTGTCATAGAATTCCAGACTGGTTTGGGTTGGACCTTAAAGGTCATCTTTGTCCATGGGCAGGGACACCTCCCACCAGCCCAGGTTGCTCCAAACCCCATCCAACCTGGCCTGGAACACTCCCAGCCACAGCTGCTCTGAGCAACCTGTGCCAGTGCCTCAGCACCTCACAGGGAAGAATTTATCCCTAACATCTAACCCTCCTCATTCAGCTTTCAGTGTCTGTCCTGTGGACATCAATCTGTGTTCCCACAGCCCAATTTCAAGCATTGCTCTGTGCTGTGTAATGCTGTGACTGCCCAGGAAGTAAACAGTGTCTGTTTTGAGGCTGTCAGAAGCCAAGGACTTTCCCATGCAGAAGCAGCACAGCTTATTTTGGTTACAAGGAGAGATCAAAGTGAAAAGACACATCATCTAAAATTATGCACTTATATGTTTCTCGGCAGAACAGTCCCAATATTTAGACTGTGGAAACAAACAGTTTTGTTTGAGTCAGTAAATATTTCTTTGCAGACACAATCTGCTAACCTACATGTTTTGTGCAGAGCAAAAACACTCAGCAACAGTTGCAATTTACTTGGAACGAGTGGGATAGGAGGACAGAGCATTGCAAACCTTTCCATGGGCTATTTGCTGCCTTTGCTTTTCTCTTCTCTATATTCCTGCACAGCTACTCCAAGAGTGGGAGTTAAAACACCTTTGCTACTGGAGTTTTGAGCAGTTAAGTAGTCAGAATCAGAGTTTGATGACATTTTACACAGACATTACATCTGGAACAGGTTGGATACTACCACAACAGCATTAAAAACTACATTTCTAGGCATAACCTGTATTTCTCTTGACAACTCAACACTCATGCAGGTGTAGGCAAAGTCCTTACCTCTCCTGAGGGATATGTCCACTGCTGTTGTGAGAGGCATAAGAAAAACACAGACAGCAAGTTGTTACCAAAACTTTCAGTAACTGTCTAGAAATAGTGTCACAAACTGCACTCAGAGTCTTTTCTGATGCACAAACACATTCTTTCCTCAAGAACTGGCAGAAAATCTCTTCCTTATCAGCCAAACTTGCCATTGCTTTCAGCTAAGGAATTGGAGTTGATTACTGTCTGGACGTCCCTGCTAGTTAAGATCCTAAACACAGTTTAGCTAACAGAGGACACTCTAGTTCTAAGCCAAGCTGAAAGGATTCCTTGTCTTTCCCCTTATCTCTTCACTTCCTACACGGGATCTGTTCCAAGAGCTGCTGAGCAGTGAGCTCCTCAGGGCTCCCCAGTGCTCCCAGCACAGAGCTGGCTCTGCTGGCAGCCAGAAGGGGAAAATTATAACACCAAATCCCTCCAAACCCCTCAAACCCAACCTTGACCCGAGCACCACCGCACGCACATCCCTGCCCGTATCGCGACATAGAATCGTAGAATCAGAGAATCGTGGAATCAGAGAATCAAACAGGTTGGAAGAGAAAACCCCAGCGAGCCAACCCCTACCGTGGTCACTAGCCCATGGCACTAAGTGCCACATCCAGTCTCAGCTTGAAAACCTGCAGGGATGACTTCTGTCCCTGCATCCCAGGGGCGAACAGCCAGCGGAGCTGCCGCGGCTTCCCGGGGAAGGGGGGACGGTCCCGGGGCTGTCACCCCGCGGTCTCTGCGGGCAGGGGCGATGCTCCCTGTGGCTGTCCCCGCGATCCCCGCA
>NW_008679570.1:0-20863 GCF_000695815.1 Acanthisitta chloris | reverse complement strand
AACTGCTTCAAATAAAGGTGATAACTGACCTAAGAATAAAGATCAACATGTTGAAATTATTTTATTTTAAACATAATGGTTCACATTCTCAGGATTTTTTCCTCATGATTGGACTTGTAAAATTAAGATATGGTATTTTGTCATATGATTTTAAGACCTGGGATTTAAAAGAATACCAAATAATGTAAAACTTAGATAAAGTTCTGTGTTGAAAACTGAATTGGATCCTTACTCTATTCTCCAGAAAAATCTGGATTTGTGTATTTAAACCGGATATCATGAAAGAAGTCAACAAGTTTGTGTGAATGATGAAGTAGCATTACATGTGAAGTTTTGTCTCCATTATCCATCATTAAGCACTGGTATTTTTGCACATGCTTTTAACCTTAAATTGGTATGCATTATACTATAATGACATTGAAAGAATTATTACTAGAATTTTCCTAGTTTCCCCTTCCCCCAGTGGAAAGTGTGGCCACATGGTGGTAAACCAGAAATTCCTTGTCTTTCCTTTTGATGAAATGTAAACAATATGTTGTATTTTGGGTCAAATCATATAAAATGAAAAAATTAATTGAAGCAAATCAAGAAACATTTCATTATGGATCTATCTAATTAGTGCCTGTATAATGAGGAGGCACCAAAGTGCCTCATGGGAGTTTTGTAGTTGTGTCATGCCCTCCTTTTCCCATGCTTTTCCTGTCTGGCCTACATTTCTAAAGCATACTGCACTTTCTGCTTTGGCTAATAACAGTAGATCACCACGCACAGACTGTGTACCCCAGAGAGAGCAGATGTCATCTGCTAACAGCTGACCAGGGTAGAGCAGTACCTGCTGAAAGCCATCAGCTCTGCTCTTAAAATAGGTTTTTAAACTATCTCTGTTAGACTTTAAACCCAAGTTTCTGATTCTGGAAAACTTCGGTGTGAATGCTATGATTGAATGCAAGAGCAGATGTGAGACCTTAGCTGTTCTGTTTAATTAAAACAGTGACCAGTTTGGTGAATTACTATGGAAGGATCAAGTTTTAATAGAGAGATGTTCTCAGAGATTAATTACAAGGCTCTTGGAACAAGTGTGTGAGTTTGGCACAGAAATGCTAACTTCATAGTAAAGACGATGTAGCACTATCTCTTCATTTGTTCAAACATGAATAGTGGTGAACACTATTTTGGAACTAGGTATAACTGAGTTGTACTGAAAGCAAAGTGCACACAGCTTCTAGGTGGTTTGAAATCTAGGTGGCACACAAAAAATATTCTTAAAGGATCAAACCTGAGTATGTGGAATTTTTTTACTTGGGTGAATTTCTGGAAAAAACAATATTCTTGAGGTTTGGATTTTGTGCACCACAACTGAAATTCTCCCAAAATTTTAAAGCTAGAAATATTTTTTTTCCATGATTGCTGTTAAGTGATAGGTGCTAATTAAGTTCATAATAATCAGGAGGATGTGATTTATCTGAAAATATAAGTGTAAGTGCTATTTTTAGCTCATCTTGAAGATATTGAGACAAATTTGAAGCACTCCATGATGTAAATGAAATAATATGTAAAAAAAAAAAGCCATCCTTGAGTAAAAGTAGATGGGACATCTAAAACCTCTCTGGGCAACCTATTCCACTATTGTATGTTTCACCATCCTGAGCATGAATTTTACTTTTGTTATATGTAATCTCAATTAACCCTCTTTTTAGTTTGAAACCATCACTCCTTGTTTTTGTGGCTTCCTCTGGACTTGCTCTAGTAGGTCCACATCATCTTATGTTGGGAGCCCCAGAGCTGGACATAGCACTCCAACTGGGGTTTCACCAGAACATAGTAGAGGGATTGAACCACCTCCCTTGGCCTGCTGGCCATGTTGCTTTGGATGCAGCCCAGGACATGATTGGATTTCTGGACTACCAGTGCACATTGCAGGTCATGTTCAGTCTCGTCCACCAGCAGACCCTAGTCCTTCTGGGCAGCATTGCTTTTGATCTGTTCATCTCCCACAGCTTGTACTCATACTGGGAGTTGCCACAGATGCAGCACCTGGCACTTGGCCTTGTTGACCCTCATGTGGTTCCCATGAGCCCACTTCTCAAGCTTGCCCAGGTTCCTCTTGATAGCTTCCCATCCTTCAGGTGTGTCAACCGCAGCACTCAGCTTGGTGTCATCTGCAAATCTGTTGAGGGTGCATGCAGTCTCATTGTCTGCCACTGATGAAGATACTAAACTGTACTGGTCCTGACAGAGTCCTTCAGAGTATTCCCCCAGCCTCCACACGAAAGCATGCAGGTGTTGAACTGGAATGCAATGGAGATGAACACAAACTTCTCATCAGATTTTCTTCAGAGAGAACATCAGATCAGTCAATCATAGGGATTGCAGTTGCTTCATTTAGTTAGCTTGGATAAAGTATATTTCTTAATGTTTCTAAACAAAATTATGTGTCTACAACCGTAATTAGGTCAAAGTTGGTCACCTAATGCAAATGGACACTTTCAACTGGAGGTACTGAGTAGGCTTCTGCATGAGTAAAGACTGTGAGTCAAATTCATTTGTCCAAATATATAGCAGGATATCTTACCTTCACTGCCACCAGTCTGGAGAATGCTGCTGGTGGGAAGAGAAAATTTAAAACAAAGGAAACAAATCTGCTCTTTCAAATATACTTTGTGAGCCTATCAAGTCTCCAAGCCTTCCTGTGTAAATTCTTTTTCACATGCTCAAATATCAGTCTTTTGCTGGAACTGTTTGGGCAGTTGTATTAAAGTTAATTTTTTTGGAGCTTGATTCCTCCTGTACTAGGTTTCTCTTTCCTTTTCTCTACTTCACTCTTTCTGAAGAATCAAGCAGGGAAATCCAGTTTGAGAAGAATTATGTACTGTTACTTCCCTGCTATATTCACTAGAAGAGAGGAAAAAAATAACTTTGGAGAAATATATTTATTACTCAATGCAAAAATGTAGTCAAAATGCCCACACTGCATTAACACCAGCTACTGGGACTTTCAGCCAGTGATCTGAAAAAATAAGTATTCTTCCTGCTCTAGATCAGGATTTGCTGATCATAAGCAGATAGAATGCAGGTGTTTTAGAGCAAAATATCTGTAAGCCTTATACGTTACAAAGATTTCTAGCTGGATCTTGATTCCTTGTTTAGCTTTTTTCTTTCTCATGTTTTGTGGTGTTATTGTTACCATTTCAACACTTCCAAGCATCTTGTTGAATATATTTGTCCTGATCCTTTTGATTCTTTGGTAGAAGGATTTTGCTGCTTTGCAATACCTGTTTTTCTAACTTCAGCTGAATTTTATCAGCATTAAAAGTATTTCTTGGTACCCTTCAGATTTTGAGTCATAAATCTTACTAAACTCATGTAATGGTTATTTTTAGGGAAAACTGACTCAGGAAAAATAATTGTCAGCTGCATTGATAGAGCTTGCTTTTCTCTAAAAGGAAACCCATGCCAACACCTCAGTCACTACATGTTTAGTAATTTAGAAGTTGATGTGTCTTTCCATTACTAAAATATATTTTTCTTCACTGAAATATTAGAGGGCCAAATGTGTGAACTACAGGAATATAAGGACAATATAGAATCAGTGATATTGTGGTTAGTTTAAATGAATACATATGAAAACTTAATAATGAAAGAAAACCACTCAAATACTGGGGTATGAGATTTAGAGTATAAAAACTAGGACCCTCCCTATGTTTATGATGAGTAAGTGATGTGCTTATTGTGAAGCCTAGAAATTCACATTTTGGACAATCTGAAATAAGATTTGAGAAGACCTGATACTGGGAAACTAGAGCCATAAAATAAATTAATTAGATTAGAGATTAAGGGGTGATCATAGAGGAAGACTAATGAGGAGCAGAGTTTGTAACTAGGCCAGATATTCACATTGGGACACTTGTGCTGGGCTATGGACAAGTTTTACACCTCAGAACAGCTGCCATGAATGAAGCATAGATATTCTCATCGTATAGGGACTAATTCCTTGATTCCTTGCCTGAGACAGCTCTGATTCCAAGCTTACTTAACAAAAAAAAAAAAATTAGGAGATTTTCTCAGGACACTTAAAGCATTGCAGATCTCCACTTGATGTGGATGGAGAAAGCCATCATTAACTATATCAACAGTAATTTTTGAAATGTATTAGGTATAGTACTCTCCAAAATTTAATTTTAAGCTTCTCTGGTTGAAGGTAACATCTTTCATATAACTAATTTAAATATGTTTGCGATTTTTTGAATGGATGTTACTTATTTTAGTATGACATCGAGAAACTAAAATATATGAATAAACTAAGGAAGATTAAATTTTCTCTTTAGGCATAGATATATCTAGATCGGAATAAAATAGCTAGGAAAAGCCTGCTGTATCTCTTTATTCACTAAAATTATTTCAATTTTGTCTGGAGCTCTCTGATGTCAACTACTAACCAACAGAAATAAAATAATGAGAATAATAAATATATCTAAATGAGAAGAAACTTAATGGGAATTGAAACAATATGTTTTGGAGACATGCAAAGTAGGCTAAGAGGGGAAAATTATTTTTTTAGAAGGGAAGTTTTCTGATCCATAACTTAGAAAAGAAGCAATGTAGGTGTTCTTATCACAAGGCTCATATTGACGTGATTTTATTAATGAACTTCCGTAAACTATTTGCTATTTCAGTACGATCATGATTTTACTTCTTCCTGTTGCTAAATAAAATACCATGGCAAAATGGGATACAAGTCTGTGCTTTCCATTCCAGGATTTTGTAATTATAATTTCTCTCTTGTCTATCTGGGAACACTTTGTTACACAAAAATTAGGTCAGAAAAAAAGAAATATCAAGTGAAATTAAAATAAGTGGCTGGAGGAAAATGTATGAAAAAAAGAATGAATGGTGAAAAGACAGCTACCATAAGAATCCAAGCAAAGCCTACTGAGGCAGATCTCTTGAAGGAAAGCAAAAGGAGACATTTATATAAAGATTAAAATTGCCCATGAGTAAAAGACTTTTCTGCCTTGGAATTAGTGATGAAAGGAGGGCAAAGAACTCTGTTTGGTATGCAATAACAGTTCAACCAGTCTTCTACATTAATCTTCTGTGTCAGGTAGTTTCCTGATACTGCATCTCCAGAGCAATCCTCTGCAGCATGAAGATATATACTTGTAAGGAAAACTACAACACAAAATGGAACAGATCAGAAGGAGGGGAAGCCTTAAAAAAATCAAATCCCCCAAATACTCATGTGATAAAGTATATAATGCAGTAATTATTAAAGGGGAGATCAGCCCTCTTTTAGACTGATTTTAAAAAATATTTTCCCCTAATATTAGTATGCCCTTTCTGCAAAGCCCGAAGGAAGATTATTTTTTTTAAAAAAAATACATGAGATCAATATTTAATTTCACAGAAGGACATACATAGATACACAAAGTGTCGTGTTTACGATAGTTTTTAAAACAGAAAAAAAACAACTTCAAAATCTGTCATTAAAAAAGCCCCTTCATCTCTTGTGTCTTTCAGGAAAAAGAAGGAAATTCTATTGTGCAGTTCTGCTTCTATTTGATTACAACATTTTGTGGTGATTTTGATTAACAAAATTGAAGTAAAACTTGAACCATTTTTCCTGCTCCCCAAGGATAGTCTGCTATGACTGCATATGTTTATGAAAGTATTCCTCATCTATATGTGGATCAGGTGGAATTTTTTCCATTTAAGTGTAGCACTTGTTCACAAAATGGTTTCTTTCCTAATTTTATGGCAAGATATGCAAATACTTTCCTTGAGTTTCAAGAAAATCTCATGTGTAAAGATCATTCAGTATGCAATACAGAGAAAGTAATTTGCTGAGGCAAACAGGTCTGGAGCAGGTATGTTCCCCAGGGAGCAGGGGATCACTGGTCACAGGGGCTTTCTTGACCTGGGGAAACCTCAGGAGAGTGTCAGAAACTGCCTGGAGCCAGCAGCTTTTGCAGGTGGGAGGCCTTGAACCTTCTACCCCAGCGGTGGGCAATGTCTGCACCCAGACAGAGCTGCAGAAGGGAGAGGCCTCAGGGCAGAACTCAGACAGCAGGAACGGCCAAGACCTTTCTCCCGGGGCAAGGGCAGGCAGCAGACCTGCCTGCAAAACGTGTGCCCAAATGGATTGAGAGTGGCACTGAGGAGAAGAATCATTTAGAGGTGCTGGGGAATGAGTGGCTGGACATGACCCACCAATGTGTGCTTGCAGCTCAGAAAGTCAACTGTGTCTTGGGCTGCATGAAAAGCAGTGTGTCAAGCAGGTGGAGGAAGGAAGGGGATTCTCTCCCTCTATTCCACTCTCATGAGACCCTGCCTGGAATGCTGCATCCAGCTCTGAGGTCCTCAGCGCAGGATCGGCATGGGCCTGTTGCAGTGAGTCCAGAGGAGGGCACAAAGATGCTCAGAGGGTTGGACCACCTCTCTCACAGAGACAGGCTGAGAGAGTTGAGGTTTTCCAGCCTGGAGGACAGAAGGATCTGGAGAGACCTTCTATCTGCCTTCTGGTAACTGTAGCAGAAGAGAGCTGGAGAGGGATGTTTTAAAGGACTTGGTGTGATAGGAGAATGGGAAATGGTAATTGCTTTACAGCCTTTCTCTCTTCCTCCACAACCTAATGGCTGAGATGTTTCCCAGGATGTAAAAGACACATGTTCATTCTCCTTTCTCTGCTTGAATTGCCATGTCATACTTCCCCTAACAGAATCAGTGTGTGAGTGTGGAGTATGGATTGAGGCAGACATACCTATAAACTGGATCCTTTTGTGAAAGAATTTGTGATAAAAAGGATGTTTTTGAACCACAATCTGGCATGTTGCACGAGAAAGTCCCCTAGCCACTGGCCAAATTCCCTTTCCTATTTGTATTAATAAATATTTTATAAGCAATGCTGCTGCTGCAAAAGAGTTCTGCAAGAATATAATGAAGCTATAATCTAGAGGGAGAAAAAAATAAAAGCTTCTTAATTTTGAGATGATTCACCTTCTTTAATTCCTGTTGTTCAAGGGAGTATTGAAAAATCATTTATTAGTATCAAAGTCCTAACCAAAATCTATACTTACCTTTAAAATTATGAGTGAGGTTGTACTATGCATGCAAAACACAAACAAACAAAATGTAATCATACCTGTTTTAGCTTTACTGGAAAAAGTTGATGTCGGAGTTTTGCACCTCAGTGTTTTTAGCTGAAATCCAAAGAATACATCAGGAGTTAGTGGAAGTCATAGCTGCTGATTGAAAGGTGCAGTGCTGCCCTGTGGGACCTACAACAGGTAAAGCTTTATTCAGTCATGTGATAGTAATGATAAAACTTTGCTTTTGCTACTCTTCATCCGGCAATTTCTGCTTGAGACTTGCAGGACTGAGTATCTCCTTAAACAGCAAAAATGCAAAAAATTAATACACTACATATTTTTCTTCCGTTGCTTTTGGAGCTGGAAGAAAATCTTTTGTGGTTCTCAGCATTTTGCAGGACTTGGCCTTAAATGCAATGTGCAGCCCTATGGTGTCTTACTGAAATAATGTAGTGAGAGTTTGATAAATATGCTGAACTGGACTGTGTACCTACTGAAGCATATTTTGAATACTCCTCCCAAAAATGTCATGTATAAATAGAACTGCTTTAACATATTGCATGCATCTGGTTTTGTAGAAGATCTTTGTGCTTCTCTGGTTTCTTGTATGTTAAAAAGTCAATTATTGCAAACTATCTCTCTAATTTCTGGATCATTACCCATTTATCCTTAAGCAAAAGAATCCTCGCTCAGAAATTGCTTAGTGTATATTCTGGTTACTCTAAATTTGCAATGCTTTAATGACATTTGAAGTATCTGTTACTACACCATTAATTACCCTGTATCATAAGTTTGTGTTATCTACAGAAGATCTTCCTGTTTCTGTGCATGAATGGAAATTAGTTGTTCTCTAGAGTAAGAGCAGCTTTGGTATATATATTAATAGTCTTTATCAGGAATTTACAGAAAAGGTCACTGAATCTATAGATTTTGATAGTTAAGGCTATTCATGAAATATGGTGGTGGTAGCAGACTTCATGTAGAGCAAAAGCATTCTCTGAGATCACGATGAAATGTTTTGGACTTGACAGAAAAGTTTAATGATACAGCAAAAACTCAGTGCTGAGAGTTTTTTCCTTGATCATTGCAAGATGTGGGATTTTTTGCAAGTGAAGTAAAATGGCATGTTTCAAATACAGCTGTTCTTTTGGAAAAAAGGCCTTGTTTCCTCCCCTGAAGAACTGAGGTAATTTCATAAACATGTTTCTGTATTTCAGTTAGAAAATGTTTATTCTCCTGGAAGAGTAAAGCTCAGTTACAGCTACTATCAAATTAAATAAGCTTACTGAGAAGGATAGACAGTAAACTGAAGAGGCTTTTCCTGCAGGTGACATGCTTTTTGGAGTTTAACTTCAAGACAGTTGGCAGTGTTTGTAACTGTGTAAACACAAACAGTGATTATTCGTTTAACAAATACAATGAATGTGTAATAAGAAATGCCAGGAAATATATTTTGACTGTACAATTTTCTTGCAGAAGACAGTTTTCTTGGATGTATTGATCTGAGCCAATATTAAATTGCAGCTCCTAAAACAACTTTGTAATATGATGGCATTTCAAACTGCTGCCTCCTTTCCCGTCTGTACATCATATTACAGGTAGTGAACAATGTAATAAAATTATGGTGTTTTTGTTTCTGTTTTATTTGTCAGCTACTTCTCCCTTTTTTGCAGAATCAGTTCAGGAATGTGTTGCCTTTCCTTTGGATAAGGTTCCATACTTGTTCTTAGAGTTTTGATTTTCAGCTTTTAAAGTGCTCACATTAATGAGGCATAAACACTTATGGGTAACTCACGAGGAAATAGCTTTTACTTTCTGTTTATCTGTCTTAGTTTCTGTACCTCAGTATATCCTTTGGCCAAATGGAGGCAAATTAATTAGTTTGATAGTAAAGTGCTTTATGAAATACTGATGACCAGTATTAGTGATTAGAATTCATAATTACTAAAACTTTTATTGACTTTTCTTCTGCTAGCAAAGAGTACATTCTGTTTCCATGTTAGTACTGTAGACTGAATTAGGACACTGTAAAATGGGCAGTCAGCTCAAGATGTCTCGAAGTTGCTTCCTCTTCTAAAAGTTATTTGGTATAAAGAGTGCTTCTACTTTTTCCATTTCTGTTCCCTGCAGCACTTTATAGTAGACATTAATTCTCAATTTTGGAGCTCCTTTCAGTCACCCACATCCTTCTGATATCTGCCCACTGCTAATGAATATGAATGAAATGAAAAGCAATCCCTCATAACTTAAAATTATTATTGTAAAGTATGATAGAAATGGGCAGGTTTACATAAAACACTCTAAAGTATATTTTCTAAGAACCCTCCTTCTAATTCTTTGAAGAACAGATGTCAAAATGTGCTGCAGTAATTTCTCGGAGAAGGGAAATTGTATTAAATTAGAGGCAGAAGTCACACAAGAGGCAAATACTTAAATTCTTAAATTAAATTTTATACAGTACTGTGCATATGAATAGAGCTGCTTGCATTATTCATTGTGCATAACTCATTGGCCAGATTTAAGCCTTTTATGTTGAGGCACATCATGATTTTGATAGCTTTATTTTTTGATTATTTATAGCACTTCAATGAAGTCTTTGTAAGTGCAAGTGTACAGTGCATCTTGCTTGGAAAATTACTTGGCCATAATGACAATATAGAGATCGAATGTGTTTTAGAGGCCCATTATTAATCCTCTTTCTATCAAATAAAAAACTAAATATAATTCTTCATGTGCATCTTAATCAGTAATGAAAAAAATTACATAATGACCAAGAGCAAACCTACATCTACTATTGTTTAAAAACATTTTCACACAGGTGTACAAAGAGAATAGGTTTCAGGGTAAGCTGAAATGCAGAGCATATATGGACAATATGAATAACTGGCTATGAAAAGAATAAACTGATTGTGAATTCTCAACAATTGCAATTAGAAACTGGATAATTTTGATGGCTGTTTTTTCAGTTTTCTTATTCTATTTTACAAAATCACTGTGGAATGATAAAGTGGACTCTGATAGCATGTAGGAGTGTATAAGGCCATTGTGAATATAAACTGAAAATCTTTTTTGAAATGCAGTCAGCACTAAACCTGTGTGAGAATTGGTGTGCATTAATGGTTTAGCTGACAATAACGCTGGCACTACTTGTCTGCTTTAGCAATAAAGTCTAATTCTTTTCTAGGCAGAGTATGTATATAGTTATGTACTTATAAGTGCAAATAATAAAGAAGTCAAATAATGAAAAGAAGCATCTTATTGCAGGTGCCTCCAAATGTGCCATAGATAAACAAAAGTGCCAAATTATTTTCTTAGCCTGGTTACTTTACTTGGGTTAATGACCTTATGTACTGAGATTTAACAATAATTAGATTAGTTTCCCAAATTGCAGTCTCTAACATTCAAATCAATGCCTAGACTGAAGGAAAAACAGAAGTTCCAAAGAGTTGAGAAACAAAATAGTAAGTGAAAAGCTCAACCACAACAACTGAGAACTCTGGCACTAGTATCCGCTGTTATCAAACAAAATGTGTAGATTATGTTGGGGTGTATGTTATTGGCCCAGTGACTGAAACTCTATTGAAATAAAATATGGATAGAGGACATTTTATAACACTTGTACTTTTTCATTGGGATGGCATGAAGTGCATTGCAGGCCTTAATGCTTTTAGATATCCGCATGTCACCATTCAACAGTTAAATACATTGTTAGCAAATAGTTTGTGGTCACTAAGATATGAAGCAGACTTGGAGTTTGTGCTGGACAGAGACTAAATTCAGTTTTCTTAGCAGAAATGCAAGTCAGTAGCTTGTTGATTGAAATAAGATAGTTGTCATGATGCTGACACATCACTAGGACAGAGAGGGAAAAATCCACTCAGCATCAGTGTAAC
Source organism: Acanthisitta chloris (assembly GCF_000695815.1). NCBI lineage: Eukaryota > Metazoa > Chordata > Aves > Passeriformes > Acanthisittidae > Acanthisitta > Acanthisitta chloris. The sequence continues at coordinate 9,885 of NW_008679570.1, read as the reverse complement.
TAATCACAGGTCAGTGTGGCTGGAATGAGGATTTTATAACTGGCTGACATGATAGCCAGGGAACTGCCTCTGGTTTCTGCTGGAGAGTCAGTATTGCAGCAGCTCTGCTGACTAGTTGAGTAACATGTTGGTTTTCTGCTAAGTGCTGAAATCCTTTGATAGGAACAGGAATTGCAGATGAGCAGTTACTGCTATGTTCTTATGTAGCAGTTATGTACAACTCTGGATAAGACCTGATGACTCCAAAGAACCTTTAATGGAACAACAAGCAAATTAACCAGTACTGAAAGAAAGAAATTTTGTTGTGTGTCTGTCTTCAGTGAGTACATAACATAGGCTCATCCTAAACAAAGTATTCCTGGAGCTCAAACAGCTGGTTATAGTAGTTACCCTTGTAAGTATAATTGAATTTAAACCCCTTTCTTCTTAGACATGAAGAAAGAGCATGTTTTTTATATGGCTATTAAATATACATGTTGTTCCTCTTTAGTGAGATCCTGTGGGTTTATCCCACCAGTATAAGTGGACAAGCAGTACAATTCAGTGCTTTCTTTTTTTTTCTTTTTTTGCCTATTGCTGTTGAAGTCAGTGATCCTTCTTTGAGAGAACAAACAAAACTACTTTTACAAAGGGGAAAATGGAAGCTATTGTTGAGGGAGGCTGTGACTTAGCTCCTTGCGGTGACTGGCATCCCACATGTCTCTGGACTAAATTCAGTTTTTGCAGGTATGAATAAGGGTTGCTACCTGAGGGACTTAAAAGTATATAGCATTAACAGGCACTCTGATTTTATTTTTTTTTTATTATAATCAGACATCTTTGCCAGCTTCACAACTTTTTTCTCCATACCAGTCTCCCAGAGGATTTGCAGCAAGATCATTTTCCTTACAGTTGTGGAGCACCTTAGTTTGGTCCATTGTCAAGAAGCTGCAGCTTATCATTTCTGGTTTGTCTCAGTTTGTGGTTTTTTTCTCTTTTCTGTCGCAGTATTGAGATCTCAGTGAACATTCAGTTTCCTGCTCTCTCTCTCTCTCGCTCTTTCTCTCATGCATTGTTCACTCTGGAGCTTTTGCTTGCTTTCTCTCTCTCCTAATGATGAAAGCCTAGGTCACAAAGACATTTTCATCTAAACTACTATTTTTAAAAGTAAGACTGTCTGGAATCAGACAGCTGCTGTGCTGCTGACTAGCCTGGACCATGCTAATCATTTGGTACTTGGAGCTCATGCCAAAGTTAAGCACATACTGGACCTGGGCTAAACTCCTTTCCAGAGCATTTGGAAAGAATCTTACAAAGTCTCAAACTAAACGTTGTTGGTGTCATCCTATTCAAAAAGTGGTAACTTTATCTAAAAATATTCCTAAATGAAACAGAAACACAAGACTTCCAGGAGTATGTCATTGGCTGGAGTCTTCCTAGGCTGGTGGCTCTTTTTATTTTCTTCTACATTTTTACTGGTTGATTTTATTATAAATACATATTATTTTGTGAGTCATGTTCTGATGTTGTTAAATACCATCTTTAATTGGTATTTAAAGTTGTAGTTAAAGCAAGCAAGCTACAGTACATTTTATTAGCATAGAATTACTGTAATGTTAAATGCAGAATAAATAGTGTCCATATTTTAATATAAGTACAGTATTAATTATTTTACACTGGAGTTTGTTATTTTATACTTAACAGTAAATTAATTTGGTTCCGCTAATGCATATTAAATATAGATCCTTGAGAAATATGCTTCCTTGAAACCCTGTTTCTGTATTTCAGAGAGTATATTGCTGGAAAATGTTATTAGTTTATGTAACTGAATTAGAACCTACCCAAGTATATATGCACAGTTCTCCTTTTTATCTGTTGAAAGAGGCTCCAGTAGAAAATAAAAATGGGAATGGTGTTTTTCCCCATGAAAGACCATTTTAAAAATTACAAAAGTTTACATATTTAGCTGGATTCCTCTTTAGGGAAATGTAAGCTTCAGCATAAAAAAAAAAGAGAAAAGGAGGTGTGTTTCTCTGCCATTTGCTCTATGGAATGGTGTAGCCTTGAGATAAGCATCTCTAGAACTATGACATTTCCACATAGAAGGCAAATGCAGATACATTTGTGAGACTGTGCCTATGTGTACACACTCCTGTATGCAAGTGGTTTTACCCAGTTTTGTGAGCCTTGAAATGTTGGCCAGTTCTCTCAATGACCTCATTCTCTTGAATGTTTTATTTTTAATACTCTGTTGTTCAGAAATCTCTTCCCTGCCTTTTAAGTTTATTTTTTTTTTTAACCTAGGCTAGTGGAATTTGGTATTATTAATTGCATGACTGCTATTATCTTTCAGGGTGACAGTTTGCCCTATGCTCTTTATTCTGGGTCAAGGAAGTTTTTACACTCCAGAAAAGTTAGGTTTTCTGTGTTACATTTAATGGAATTCTTAGCCTTCCTATGATAGAAATGGACTTCTAGATGATTACATACCCCTGTTAGTGAAAGTGTGATAAATGTTATAGACTTCTGTTTGTCCTTTGGCATCATGAAAGCATTTTGCTTTTCAGTTGATGCTGATTTAGACAATTTTTCAAAGACATCTCATAGTTAATCAAAGATCTTGGAAAAGAAAAAAAAAAGCAGACAACAAATGGTAAAGGAAATGACCTAAAACTTTAAACAAGTAGCATCCTTTCCTGTAGGGGTAGCCAAGAATTACTGAGAAAAAAATCTTTATTTTCTTCAGATAGCATTTTGAGGTTTTTTCCTTCTGGCGATGAACAAGAAAAAGAGTATGTTGAATTCAAATAAATTACTTTTTAATCATTGGTACATCTTTTTCAGTTCAAAGTGATGATTCAAAATGGAGACCAAAAATATTTATAAGAAAACATTTAAAATTAAAGTAATTCAGTGTGAACCAAGGTGTTAGCTTTTTTACATCTGAAAAGGTTTTGAGACTTTTTTCTTTTTCAGCTTATTTGGAGACAGTTTATGAGATTATTGCAAAAGCTAATACTAGGAAAATTTCATGTCTGCTGTTTTGATAGGTGACATTTTATAGTACAATTTCATTCAAAAAATGTAGCACATTTATCAGTCACTTCTTTTTGTGTTATACTTAGGAGAGCACTTTGCATAAATTTGTTCACATGGAGAAAATTCTTTCGCCAACTTGTCAGTGCACATTTGTGTTCCCTCTTCCTTCCAATTATTTTCAGCCTGTCTAGGATTTCCCCTTCTCCTTCCTTATTTTGTCATAAATCATATGGCACTGAGAGATGAAGAAGTTAAAACAAAATTTAGTAAATCACTGGAAGAAGTTAAAACAAAATTTAGTAAATTTAGTAATTGATTTTTGGAACTGTACTGATTGATTGCCTCTAAAACAAACAAAAACACTCCACCAAAACCCCAGACAAAAAAAAACCCAAACTCGTGGTTTGGTTTTAGTGTCATTTATTTTTAGTAGGGACTAAGAAAAGAGTGAGATTCTAATGGCTTCAGTGCATGCATTCATTCCTCACAAATATTCCATAGTTTTGTTAGGCTGTTTACAGCATTGCATAATTACTTCCATTGCTGCTGGTTTTAGCCTATATACATTTGTCATACTTAATGCTGACTTTATCATCTTGAAAAATCTTGAGAACACTCAAGGGGATGGGGGGGGGAGCAGCATGCTGCCCCACCTATGCAGAACTCACCCTGTTGCCCCACCACTTTCCCACCTGGAATATCACAACCAGGTGGTAGGAGAACACGGCAAGTTCTGCATTGGTGGGTGGCAGGTGCTGTCCCCCACACCCTTGAGCCCTTAAAAGGTAACGATCTGTCTGCACTGTAATGGCATTGGTTGACCTTGTGGCACTGAGGTAAACTCTGAAAGGGAGTTGGTTGATCTCATGGCCTTGCTGCATGCTCCGAAATGGATGTTGAGAGCACTCAGTTTTGAGCCAGGCAACCTTGCCTCTGGTCCCTGACAACATTCATGCAAGTGTTCCTCTTTTCGACAAGGAATATTTTGCTTAGCCTAGTCCACTCCACTCTCTATGTGGAAAATTATGGACCTAGCTGATGTTTTAATCCAAGGAGATTAGCCTGAATTATACGTGGCTAGTTGGATTATAATTCTGCAAATAATTATGCATGTGCTTTACTCAAGAGGCACAGGAATTCCCTTATCACTTGTGACTAGAATGAAGCACAGCTAACAGTGTGGTTTAATCTATCATTATAATACATGAAAACAAATTATGATTTTTTCGGTTTGTTTTTTGTGGCATCATAAGAAATTTTTATTCAACATTTCTCTCTGTTCTATATAAGCAATTGGAAAGAATTCCTGGAGGCAGAAAATTAAACTTATGTTTAAGTTTCCTGTGGATTGCTGATGTCTCCCAGTAGGTGAGCTGAGAAGAAACTGGATCACTGTTTGCATCACTGTTACAGGATATTAATCAAATGCTTTCAGTCCAGCAAGGAATTATTTTTCACTGTGATATATATTACTTTTCTACTCAGTTTTTCTCCTTTTCCTTCATTGACAGTTTATAATATGGACTGTAAGTAGAGAAAGAGGAGGGCAAGTATTAAAAATCATGGCAGCAAAGACTGGCAATAGAATGCAGGATTGCATCAACAATAGCATTCTCAGAAGAGGTAAAGAAGTCATTATCCCACTCAGTGCTTGAAATACTGTGTTCTGTGTTACTCCCTGTCATACAAAAATGTTGTGGGCAGGCTAGAGAGGGTCCAGAGAAAGCCCACAAAGATGATCAAAGGACTGGGTAGCTTGCTGTATGAAGAGAGGCTGAGAGAACTAGGTTGGATCAGGCTTGAGAAAAGAAGGTTTAGAGGAGACCTTGTCACTATTCCAGTATTTAAAGGGTGTATATGAAGAAGATGAAGACTCCCTTTATACCAAGGGTCACATGGAAAAGACAAGGGATGTAATGGGTACAAGTTATTCCTGGGGAGATTTTTAAAGGACACAAAAGGAAAAGTTTTCACATTGAGAACAATTGGCCATTGAAATAATTTCCCAGGGAAGTGGTGGATTCCCCCACATTGGACAATTAATATTCAGCTGTACATGGTGTTAGTTGACCTTGTCTGAATATGCTTTTGCCAAGAAAGGTTGGACCAGATGATCTGACCATTGAGGTCCCTTCCAACCTGAAATTTTCTGATTAAATATCTCTGACTCATTGATATGCCTTTTTTTATCATGAAGTCAGTGTTAAACTGGGCCATGGGGTTGGGAGTGATGTTTAAGTGAATCACTTAATGATTAGCTAGGAATGCTTCCTGGCAATTTCTAGCTTCTTGGTGTGATCAGGGATATTGATATTCTTGATCCCTCCTGTTTCTTTTCTGAGGCATGTTAGTTCTGGCTCCTGTTGTTCCACTGGCTCTGAAGGCTCTGAATGGGTAATAGAGGTATTTTCAGGCTTTGATGATAAGACCAAAGGTTTTTTCAAACCTCCTGGACTTTGCAGCTGCATAATGTTGGAGAGGACTGCATGGTACTCACTTCCAGTCCCCTAGGATTATGGATGAAATACAGGGATTTATGTGTATCTGATAATATTGCATCTCAGTTGCTACTTGTTCTTGCATCCCATCAAGCATTCAGAATCACATACAACAAGCTACTGGCCTGGAAGTTAACATGTCATGCTTGTAACTTTTCCTTAAGTATCTTTTGCAGGAATAAATCCTTTAAAATAAGACAAAATTAAACATCATACTCGGTTTATAAAGGCTTCAATCACTGTAGACGTGAGGTCAAGTAAAGTTCAGTTTCAAACAAATTAAGAAAAAAATAGAAAGATAAAATCAGCCTTAAAGAAGGGTCAGGGACTAAGCAGTTATTTGAAAAGCGTGCACTTATCTGAAGAACATCACAGCTAATTCAGTTACCAAAGGGGGAAGGAGAAGAAAGGCAGAGTGTTGGGGGTAAGGGAGGATGTCTTTACAACCGATATATAATTTTTGGACAGAGTGGGACTGGTACAATTGTTCCATGAAGTGCAGGTATTTTTCTGTTTTAAGCCCCTGAAATCAATGCCACTAATCTCATAAACAAAGCAAGATTTGACTTTGAGGGAATTAATGCAACCCAAATAAGACTGGATATAGAAATAATAAAGGAATAAATTTATATTATATATCTAAAAAGATTTGACAAACTAGTCTAAAAATAATAACATTCCAACCAAGAGCAGGAAAAACTGGATTAATGTTAACAGGATTTATTTAAACTCAATGAAATCCACAAGAGAGACTTTGTTATGTGGTGGATTATTGCATGCAATAGAAAGCTGGGTAAAACTCCAGGATTTTTGAGACAAAATCTTTAGGGGAAAGATAGCATAAAGGGAAACATACCAATTTAGGTCTCACCAAGTTTTTTAGCTAGAGCAAAGAGATGCTGATACAGTTTCCCTCATCATGTTGCATTGCATGCACTGCATATACAGCATCATCTTCCTAAGACTAATAGCTCTTCATTTCCCTCTTTGTAAGATTTTCTTTTCTCAGTCATTGAAACATACCTGTGCTTTAACCATTCTTTTTCAAATATCATTTAGAAAAGGGTAGCACTTGGTCAGGATGGCAAAACAAATTAGAAGATGGAGATTTGATGGCCAGATAATGGTGACTGGAACACCTCAGGCTAAGAAAAAGTGGCATAAGATAATATGAAGTAAATTTTCAACAGTTTGAACCATTTGCAGAGGCAGAGAAAAAGTCACAAAATCACTGAGATTGGAGAGAGAAAATTTACAGCAGATTATATGAGGGAATAGCTTCAAAGTGAAAGAGGGTAGGTTTAGATTAGATATCAGGAAAAAATTCTTTGTTGTGAGGGTGGTAAGGCACTGGCAGAGGTTGCCCAGAGAAGTTGTGGATGGCCCCATCCCTGGAAGTATTTAAGACCAGATTGGATGGGGCATTGAGCAAGCTGGTCTAGTGTAAAGTGTTCATGGCAGGAGGGTTGGAACTGAATGATCTCTAAGGTCCCTCCCAACCCAGGCCAGTCTAAGATTCTATGAAATGTAGCCTGACTTGAATCAATAACAAATAACTCCACTATACTCTTGGAAGAAAAGATTATATTTTTAACAGAAACTTGGCCCAGCCAAGTCTATTGCTCATCATTTCTTTGATGCTGGTTTTTTGGTGTGGGTTTATTTTAGGCTAAAGGGAAAGGATGTCAGATTACTTGAGATCTCTATCAGAAAGGCTTAAGGTCTCAGTCTTATCGCAAACTGTCTTCCAGGGTTCTGTGAAGGAACAAGCCCTGTATTAGTCTTTGAAGCCATTCGCTGAAGAATTGTCTGTGCCCTTATTATGGTAGTGCTACTGGCCAACCAGAATGAGCAGGATCAGCATTCATCAGAGCCTAAAAGACTGAACTTCACATGGAAAATCTAAGTATTTAGTGTGACTCTCTTGTACAAATGAAGACTGTGATAGAAGACAAACTTCACCTCTAATTCCATGCTTTTAAAACAAGAATAACAAGGGAATTCAAACAAAACTCGGAGGAAAGTGAGAATTCCTTAATCATTGTTCAGTTGGTTTAATGAGTTAAAGGTGTTATTCATATGCACTGTTTTAAGATTTAATTCATGGGACTGCCCATATGGACCTTTTTCCTAGATGAAGTGGTATTATATCCTAAAATAATAAATTAAAAATTCATTTAAAGGATCATAGCAGTAAATGAGTATTTCTGCACATGAAGCAGAAGTGTTACTCTGAAAGGTAATTGTATGAATGAGTTTCAAAGTCCTCGTTGTCCTATATTTACATCATAAGTTTTCTAAAGAGAGTCTTGAGTCACCTGCTGTGTATTGTAAAACTTGATATTCTGTTCTTTGGGAATGGAAGCAATTAAGATGTAGATCATGCAAAACATTTCTGGTTGTACAGTCATTAAAAATCTTCTCTCTGGCCCTGTTATGGTACTGCTGGGAATGTTCAAGAACTGCTGCAGCAACACCAGAAAACAAACCTAATGGAGCCCATCTTACCCACTATTAGAGGGCTACAAGGTGGTACAGAACTATCCAAATTTTCTCCTCCTTATTGAGAAGGTAAAAAATATTGAATTTACTGCATTTGTTACTGCACATAATATCATGTTTCATTATTTGAATTTCATTCTATACCATCTTTTTGTTTCAGGTAATTAAAAAATTTCAAAATGAAACTTGTATTTTGTGGCCCAATGGTTTTAAAGCTTAATATAGACAAGGTGGTTTTAATGAAGTCTGGCAACTATATGTTTCACAGGATTTGTAGAGAAGCCTACAATCCTTTAGTCATATTTCTCTTCTAGTAATGCAACTACTTGTTTGCTAGGCTGTTTTCCAAGGCTTATTTTTGCCATGTGAGCTTGTGGTCAAACATATGAGTATCTGTCATCATCAGCACATTTGGATTTTCTTCATTCATATAGTGTAAATCCACATTTTTGCTAGTATTTTTGAGTTTCATATAACTGAAGATTCTAATTTTTGTAAGGATGTATTCAAAGGCTTCCAGAAGACGAGTAATTGTGTTTCATTTGATGATGATGAAATTAAGAAATTAGCAAATAATATGCTGCATGCTTATATTTAACATGCAACAGTGCTGGGAGAAAGAATTACATAGCTATCTACAAAGATAGAGATAAATTACAACTTCCAAAAGGCAGTTTGTGGAATGGTTCTGTGATGAGTTCATTTACACTTTAAGTTCCCTAAAAGTTGTTAACAACATTTTTCATCTGCACAATTAGAATCACAATAGCAGGTTATGTCATTATCACCCTTAAAAGACTTCATTAGTTTCCTTCTGCATTATTGTCATGTTTAGTTACCTGAATATAGAATCCTGTCCTCCCTACAGAGAACCCAACATACTTTGAGCACTGTGTTGTACACTTCTTCCTCGAAATGTTCCAGATACAAAGCACTACCTCTGAACATCAAACAATAGACTGTGAATTAGCCTTCAGTTATGTTCCACTAGCATTCCTACAGCAGCTGACAGCCTGGGCCAGTCCTCTGGGATGGCAACATATGCTGATGCCTTAGGCATGGAGGTATTTGTTTATTGGTGTATTATAGAAATTACAAGTAGTGTTTTATCTAGCTCATATGTTTCTCTCCTCCTTGGTTTCTGTTCAATTACCTTCATTTCTCCAGTTTTCTCTCCACATGAGTCAACTGTATTTTCCACATGGGTTCTTGAAACTGGGCCACAGTATACTATTGTTTTCTTTCAATCAATCAAACTATCTTAACTGCTGTGAAAGTTTCAAATCAGCATCCCTCCTTTCTTCTCTTTAAGTCCCCAGTGTGTCCTACCATCATCACTATTTCTTCTATAACTCCCTTTTGCTCAGATGCTCTGACTTTGATATTCAGTTTGGATACTGATACCTTTTTTGCAACTTTGACTTTCTTAGAAACATTATCCTTTTCTCTGTAAATTGCCCTTAACAACTCTAATTCTGTTCAACATGTTCATCAAGGTCATCTTGTCAAGCCTTTATTTTCCAGTACAGTTTTCATGCATCTTCACATCACAAATGTCATACTTCATTGATCTCTGTCAGCACAAATATTTCCAGCTTCTCTTTCCTCCCCTCACACCCATTTTCAAGCAATTTTATGAAGTGCAGAATAATTTTCTTAGCCCAGCATGGCTAATCACTTTCAATCCTTCCTAAACCCCTTTGTCTTGCACAAGAAATGAGAGAATTACGAGAGCAGGAAATCAGGAAGACAACTGCTAGGATGAATCATGTAGTGTAGCAGTCTCAAAACAATTTTAGTGACAACGTTTCCCAAATTATCCCCTGGATTTTTCAATGTTACCTATTTACTGCATACTTACCCACCC
>NW_008679569.1:44691-45960 GCF_000695815.1 Acanthisitta chloris | reverse complement strand
AAAACCCTGCCCGGGGTACCCAACACCCTGCCCGGGGCACCCATCATCCGGGTACCCAGCACCCTGCCCGGGGTACCCATCATCCTGCCCGGGGTACCGCACACCCTGCCCGGGGTACCCAAAACCCTGCCCGGGGTATCACTCATCCTGCCCGGGGTACCCAGCACCCTGCCCGGGGTACCCATCATCCTGCCCGGGGTACCGCACACCCTGCCCGGGGTACCCAAAACCCTGCCCGAGGTATCACTCATCCTGCCCAGGGTACCCAGCACCCTGCCAGGGGTACTGCTCATCCTGCCCAGGGTACCTCTCACCCTGCCTGGAGTGTCCTTACCCCACCGACCCAGCCCAGCAACACGGGATTCAGTTTTTGATCACTGCTAGCAGGACATTGAGGTGCTGTAGTGTGTCCAGAGAAGGGCCATGATGTTGGTGAAGGGTCCTGAAAACTTATTTTTCGAGGATGAGCTGAGGAGCTGGGGGTGTTTTTCCTGGAGAAAAAGAGGCTCAGGGGAGACCTTATTGCTCTCTACAGCTACCTGAAAGGAGGTTATAGCAAGGTGGGGTTCAGCTTCTCTCAGGAAATTAGTGACAGGACAAGAGGAAATGGCTTCAAGCTGCACCAGGGGAGGTTTAGATTGGATATCGGGAAAAATTTCCTCACTAAAATGGGGGTCATGCATTGGAACAGACTGCCCAGCGAAGTGGTAGAGTCACCATCGCTAGAGGTATTTATAAGATGTGTAGATGGCATTATTAGGGACATGGTTTAGTGGCAGGTTAATGGTTGGACTCAATGATCTTAGAGGTCTTCTCCAACCTCAATGATTTTGTGATTCTGTGATTTTAAAATGGATTTTTTCATCGGTGGCCACATGGGATCTGATCCTGTGGTGGTGCACAGCCCACTAGGGCCAGACAACAAAACACTAGAACACTGCTGATAATCCCCATGTCCAGGGCTGTAGGATTACTTGCCCCTATAGAAATGCAGGTGATGGTGCAGCCCCACAGCATCCTTCTCCTTAGAGCAGGGAGGGAAGCAGCAGGTCACATCCCAAATGCAAAACAAGGCACTGCCTGCACTCAGGTTTTTAGGCTGCCAGATAATCTGAACTTTCATGAACAGGAAATGCTATTCCTCCCTAGCATTAAGGAAACTAATCTATAGTCCCTCCCCTCAAATCCCAGATACCCACACAGGCAGCATTTTGGGAAGAAAAGGCAGAATGGGGAAAGGATGGATGATATTAGTGCAATGGGCAGAAG
>NW_008679569.1:36396-44678 GCF_000695815.1 Acanthisitta chloris | reverse complement strand
CAGCAGCTCATATCCAACAAATTGGCTTCAAATACTTTTCTCACAAATCACCTACAGCACATTTCCACTGATGTAGACCAAAATAATGAAATCTTCTTTAGAACGCTATTTACATTCCAAGAGCCCCAAATGACTGGATTGAAGATATGGCTAATTCACCATCTCTAACGACCTGTCAAACCTCAGGAAAGAGGTCAGAACCAGAGAGGTTTTCCAGCCCCCCTGGCCTTAGGGGAGACTGTAGCAATTCTGCTAAGTAGAAAATAATGTGATGCTGGTCCCAGTCCTTCTTTCACACTCATTTACCCAGGTGTGATGCTGTCAATAGCAGTGGCAATGCACTACTTTAACACAGGTGTAATTTAGCAGAGGGTCATGTCTGCTTTTTTTCCCTAAGGAGCGTTTAGAAAAAGCTATCTGTCAGACCTTCCTATTCAGGTCATTCCCAAGCCGTGTTCTGCAACACAGTCATAGAGAATAATGTAGAGTGTTTTCACTTGAAAGTGTGATGATAAAAGAATACCTCATAGCCAGCAGGAAATTTCGAGGGGTAAGAGCAGTACTTCCAACTCCTCTGGGGGTCTGACATTACATACTTCTCAGGCAAGTAAGTTATTAACTTATTAACTTGCTTCATTCACAACCTTTAGTGGGAAGCAGAACAAAGAGCAAATCCAAGTCCCAAGTATTGCAGATTTCATGCCTAGTTTGGCATATTAGTTTTTTCCAGCTCTCAGAAGTAGGTGTTTATCATCTGAGGAGCTCAGCTTTAATGGAAGAAGAAAAGTCAGCCTCTTAGTCCTCCTGTTTGCAGAATACAGATGTTTACTGCATCTTTTCTAAGGGCAGCATGCCAGCTTTCTGCCAGTGCTATACAGCAGCAGCAAGGTGTTCTATAAACCAGTGAGGATGATGGCTCAGAAATCTCTGAAGAATCTCTTCTACAGACCACACAAATGGAGCCCCTGTATTTCAGCAGTGAAGCACCCTAGAAAGGTCCTATCTTAATACCCTGGATGGTGGCAATGATCCCTCATTCTCACTGACACCTGGACTCTCTAAGAGCTCAGTCTTGCCACCTCATGTCAGACTGGATACTTTGCTCCATGATAACTCTTTTCAGTATGTTCACAGCTAATGCGTAGAACTGGCCTCGTGACCGAGTGTCTCAGCCTGCTGCAGAACACAGACATCTCAGCACACAAGCAGTTTTCTTTGCAAAGGCACTTACACACTCCATAAGCCATTTTTAGCCTAACAGTGAAGAGTTACAGGTGTCATCCAATGAATGCTTTGCTCTTCTTATTACTTATCAGCAGAAGGTATTACTGCAGTCTTAGAGTTCTGTTGCCCATTCAGTGCACTCATGCTTAGTGCTTTCTCTGCCTAGAGCACTAAGAGGGAACTTTATACGGCAATTTATTTCTATTTTACTTTCTTCTCATCAAAACTGCACCCAGTCCAGCTTATAATGACAGACTTATTCTTCAGCAAGGCAATCCTCATACCCTCAGAGATGCACTTCCCTCCACAATTTTCACAGTTAGTAATGAAACTCCACTTTCTTGGCATCCTTAACCACCAAGCACTTTGGAGCATAGTGCCCCATTGAAGCAAACAGACACACAAACTGCCTCTGATTTGCATGAGCTCAAAATAGGCTACAGGTTCAGCCCCAAGTAGCTCCATCTGCAATGGTTTCAAGCTCTTTGCCTAATTTGCAGAGGGCCAAAGCATTCAAAGAGCTTCTTGCAAGAAGATTCGAATATCTAAGTGTGAAATGAGTATTATGGACTGATACCAGGTCTTACTCAACAATGTTTTAATTGTTTGTTGTCCCTTTTCCCAACCCAGACTGGGAAAGAAAAACTGAAGTTTGTTTCACAAGCACTGCCTTGCCAAAGATGGAGCAGTAAGGACCTGGCATTTCAGAAGCTGTCTGGTGGCTTTGGTGCTACCAAGAAACTTTGAGGGACTTTAACGCATTTTCTAAGTTCAGCACATTGCAATGGATTGCACAAAGGAGCTCTAAGCTCTTTTCTGCATCCAACTCTGGGACAAGAAAAAGTTTTGATTCATATCCCTTTGAGATTCACCAAAAGTCTTCCATTAGCTTGGCTGAGGTTTGAGTTGGGCCCAGAGACAATTTCCTAAAAAATCACCTAGTTTTTGCCAAGGTCTAGCACATAAGGAGGTGAGGTATTTGTTTCTGGTTTCTATTTTTGAGGATTTAAGATGTTTCCATTGCATAAATAACATGGTCATCCACCCCTATAATTTCTAACTGCCAGGAGTGGGAGGAGATGGCTAGAAGGGAGAGCAATGGCTGGATGCTTCCCTCCACCCAAATGGCAGACAGATCTTGCCATCCCCTGCCTCTGCCAGCCACCTAGTGAAGCTCCATTTTGGCACCCATTTAAAGGTCAGACTTTCCAAAATCACACCCTGATATGGCTCTTGATGGATGATTTTCCCACATGCCTGAAGGAAGAGAATATGCCCAAAGCAAAGTTAGGATATAAACATTAATCAGGATATAAACATTAATTAGGATATAAAGCATGAAGCTGAAGGTTTATGGTACCTTTATGATATCTCAAACTCCATCAACAAGTTTATTTTCCAGAAGAGTTCAATCCTTTTCATGCTTAAGGAAAGTGTAGGGAGGGGTGTTCACAGCACTCAACTTCAGCCTTCCCTGAGAAACCTCTCTCTTTTTTTTCCCCATGGGAAGTGAAGGCAGGCAAGGACTCCCATCTCTCAAGCGCAGGTGGATAAACTACTGCCCAGGTGCCCAGAGATGGTATTTACACACAGTTTGTGAGTTTTGGTACTTAAAAGTGTAAAATTTGACCCTACCTAATTTTGGTGGGGGGACAGGAGGTATATTTGTCCTGTCCAGAAAAACCAAAGCTGTGAGCACATCATCAGGATGACCCAGACTAAGCACACCCATGGCAGGCAAAATTAGTGGGTGGTGCACAATATTAATTCAGCTCCTTACCCATGTGCACCAGGATGCTGCTTTTAATTAAATTAGCATAAGCTATCTCCTTGACATTCTGATTTAATATTATAGACTCAATGTTTTATCCCAGCAAATGCATAAAATGTGAATGCATCCCAGGGTCATTTTTTCATGTTTCCCTGTATGCTCGCTGTTTTTATTGTCTTAATGATCCAGTTTGTCTTTGCCAGCTGGAATGTGTGTGTGTTACAGCAGCCCAAGCCAATGTTTGGTTCTCAGAAGGGGAGGGCAAATCACTACAGTGGCTTCTTTATTGCAGCTTTGGGGGGGTCCCCAGTGGGATGGAGGAGTCTTATGGCTATCATCATCTCAAAAGTTGGCAACAGGTGGTAACTGAGAGCAATTTGTACTGGGCCTGAATATGTTTCTGCCCCATTCACCAGGGCAGAGCTCACCTAGGTCCCCTGAGAGCTCTCCAGTGAATGAGGAGGGCTGTGGAAAGGCTTCTCTCCTTGGGCTATTTCCTCTCTTTTAAAAGCATTTTCACAGTGTCAAGTGTTTGAAAATGTCACAAATAGCTGCAAGTCATATTCAGTATGCAATGTACACAGCAGGGGTAGGTCACACTACCTTCCTTGTACAAGGAGCTTTCCTGCACTCTCTTTGGGTAGGATTTGTTTCAGGCCTCTTGTGCATGAAGTCTCTGGACCACAGTGTCCCACCTGGCCAGGCTTATGTCCCACTCACTGCCCACTGCCACCTGCAACTCTCCCTCCTTGCTGGGTTTCAGCCAGCCAGGTAGCTGAATGCCAACCCAAACCCCATCCTGGATCCCCCATTGGTAACAGCACTTTGGCTTCAGGCTGTGTTCTCTCTCCCTGTGCACAGAAGGTTTGCTCTGAGGTGGTGAACCCTGGGGAACCAATGAACCAAACTCTGGTTCTGTAACATGTGGTTTGTTGCTGCCATACAGACTTCACATTTGCATGCTCCTGAATTAATCACTTTAAATTAATGCCTACTGGTTTTCTCATCTCAATAAATGCACTGAATGCAAAGCAGTGTCATCCTTACAGTGACTATTTCCAGCTCTACAGCAGATTAAAACTAAATTTGCTGATGTTTCAAAACTGGCAAAACCATGCATCTGCAGTACAATTTGTAATGCTGGCAGAGTGTTATTAATGGTGGGATGGCTTGCATTAAAAATTCTATGTTTATGAAATGCACTTTTAAATACTTGGCCATAGCAGCATAAAGCTCATTTGCTTTGTTCTTTAAAGGTAATGGGAACCTGCTCTACTGCAGGGTCATTACCAGGTTGATTGAGACTTTGCTGCTTTTCTGGTGCCATTGCATGCCTCCTTTTAATTCAGCAGCTGGAACTTTTCTGGATTTTTAATGTTCTTCCACCCTATGTTGGGAACTCTTTTCTCCTGCTGTAGGTCTATGTCCCTGATATTTCAATGTACAAAGACTATCTGAGCTGTGATGGAGTGATGTCCCTCTGTACATAGAGAACTGGATAAATGGAGCTGCAACACCTTCTAGACAGCCTCCTCTGTACTATTATTAATGCTTTGCTTCTGTGGCCTCCTACTTTCTCAGGAGCTTTCCCATTTATCCAGATCTTTCACAACAGCCCGTGCTCACACATGTTTCAAGATTAACTTTGTATCTTCAGGATCAAGAAAAAGACAGGTGTCCCTACTGTTCTTCAGACGGTTTGCACGGCTCAGGAGGAAGAATAGAGACAGAGGAGGACAAGTGAGCCCTGCCCTGGAGCCCATCTTCCATCCCAGATCAGGAGTGTCAGGATGCAGCAGGATACATGGATATGACTGGAAATGTTCCCTAAGGGCAGTCCACATTTTGTCAGTGCCAACACCCCTTGCTAGAGTGTTGGATTCACATTATCTCCACCTCTTGTTTAAGGAGCCAGATGGGCACTGCACCATCCTCCCTGGGACAGCAGCAGTGAGCACAGGGTGCTTAGATGATGATTAAAGCAAGATCCCTGCAATTTTACACCTATCCCTGTAGGATTCAACGTTTATTTTTACAGAGAGCTGATAGTTAAAAGCAACATGAAGTTATGGTTGTCAGCTTTTACTGCCAGTTACCATTCCTGCACTCTACCCCTATCTCAGGGCCCACTGTGCCCTCTTCTTAATGCTGGCACCTCTCTGGTGCTCAGCTGGGGTTACTAGCAGAATCCAGAGCTGATAAGAAATTATAGCCAGTGCTGCAGGAACAAGAGGCAGCATGCAAAAAAGCTGTCTCTATTGATATTTCACAATGAAAAATTGAGTCCCACTGAGCCTCCTTGTAGCTACGCTGAGCCTTTAATATAAAATGGGTTTGCAGCTTTTGGCAGAAAGACCCTGTGAGGAAGGGCAAAGGAGCTGGGTATCTCTCCATCAGGCTGCTCTCATAATCACAACTAACAATGCTTTCAGGGGAGCTTTTTGCAGGAGATGTTACATTTCATAAGGCTTCATAAGGGGCTGGTTATCCCCAAATAGTCACAGTCTTACCTGTTGCTTCCTGCCCAGAAAGAGGCTTATGTTGCTGTCTTGCTGCTTGTGGTGGAGCAAACATATGTTCACCTCATGGTGTTATGGAAACAGCCAGCTTTGCTCCTGTGGTAATAATAAAAAGCATCTTTAAACAGTGCTCTTGTGAACAGGGGCTATATTTTAATCAATGGCCCAGGCACCTGCCTCCTGTCACTTCCACTCTGCAGCAGAAGCAAAGTAATCTGCACGAGACATCACTATCCCATCCCCTCTATTGCAAGGTGTGCAACTACTGGCACCCACAGCCTTCAGCAAAGGAAAGGCAGGAGCATCAATGCTCAGGGTTATTTGCTTTGCCAAGCAGTAACATTTGGCCTTATTCCCCTGTGGGATATGCAAAGACAGTAACAGCACCTGATGTCTCTGCCCTGGATGGGTGAGCCCTTTTAAGCTGCTTTGCCGCAATCCAGACAAGATGTTAGACAAAACATGTGCTACCATAGCTCAGCTGTGGGCAGTTGGGGTGGGATGCAGTTTGCTCATTGGTCTGTGCTGGCACAAGGTGCTGCCTGCCCACAGATGTCACAGCAGGTCTCAGCATCAGTAATGATCCCCAAACAGCTAACAGCCACAAGCAGAGTCCATCAAGCTGCTCACCTGGCTCGACATTTCTCACCCAGCTGGATTCAAAACCTGACCAGTTCAGAGCTGCCCAGTGCTCTTGGTCTGGATTTGAAGCACATTTTAAATCTGTATAGTTGAGAACTTTGAAAATTGTGTGAGCCCTTTAGAAGTGGTAACTCAGCATTGTGCCCAGAGGGGGGTCAGTGAAGGTCCAAAGTGGGAAGCATTGCCTGAAGCCAAGAAGAAGTTTGCATGTCACTCCCGAGTCTTGTCACTTGAACACAGGTTTATGTTTTCCATCTGGCTGTAACCATGTGCCTGTGATGGCTGAAAAAGAAGCCTTGTCTACTCGTCAACAGAGAAGTCCATAACCCCAAAAGGACACTTCAACTCACAAGTATGCTACATCATTTCTGGGGTTCCTTGTGTCTCCACTGACTGCAGAAAGGAAACACAAGTTATTAGCCCTGTTTGATAGGATGAACACACACCTGGATGCATCTTAACTGCTACTTCTGTTTCTCAGGAGTAGTGCAATCTCTGCCGCAGTTTTTCAGCAAAAATGTTTCACTTCAAGGGTTTTTTTATGCTTTTGTGCTTCTTATCTGAAAAGTTCAAGTTCTTCAAAATTCAGTCCGTGCAGGAGATTAGGAACAGGTTTCATCAGATTTATGTCAAAAAATATTTTTACACAGTTTCAAAAAATGTTAGACTATCTTATTCCAACAAGTTCTAAATGGAAAAGTGCTAGCTAATTTTTTTCTTTTGCTTTAAAAACTAATCCAATCTTTTAAGTTTAATTAGAATAGCCAGTATTTACAAAACATCTTCTATAACGATAAAAATTAAAATGTTTGATGGATGTGACTCTTTCAGCTCAATAATCTTTCCTTAGTTTTGGTAAGTGAAAATTTCCGTGGTCTTATCATCTCATCCCAGAATAGAACCTTACAAAATATTTTCAAAAGGCAGAAATAAAGAAGATTTTTCTGTTTGTCCCTTGTTTTGACCAACTCTGAAATTGCAGTGACTTCTGCCATGTTGAGTTCCCACAGGCACTGAGGCTCCTGAAGGGAGAAAGGGAATGCTAATTTCATGGTTGGCTTTACTTAATTAAATAAAAAGAATATTTGGACAAATAAAGTAGAATTCTTCCCAGACCCTGCCCTGATCAAGCTGCACTCAAAAACATGCAATTTGATTAACCTCGTTTGAGCAAACTGCCTGTCAGGCTCTGTGACCCAGCAGGAAGATGAGCTGTTAACAAGTCAGGTATTTACAGTGCAGATGTCAACAATTTGGAGTATTTAATCACAGCATACTTCAATTTGTCCACAGCTCAGGCAAACGAGCTGTCTGTGCCAGGGGTCATGGATGTGTATGGAACGGGTCTGGGTCTATCGAATAGCATTAGCTATCTCCTTGTTCTTGAATTAAAAAAAAAAGAACTAATGGGCCCAATCTCTAAGCAAGCAGTGCTGGATTAGCCCAACTCCAGCCAAGGCCAGATCCTGTGTATCTTACTGAGGCTCATCTCTGTGTGGTCCTAAAGAAGCCCTGGGTGGGGATGGGGAAGATTTGCTTTTTCTGACTAATGTCATGGCATACATTTTGCTTGCAAAAGGCCTCTCAGATATGAAATTTCACAAATATTATGAAAGGGTCTTTTCTGAGTGCCCAGAGACAGTGCACAAGCTAATTCTGTAGCACTGACATGATAAAAGCACACCCTGAAGGAATGAATAATTGAAGCCTGGCCCTAAATATTAATAGAATACAAGGAGAAGAGGACACTTTCCTCAACTTTGCACTTACCAAGCTGCCTCTTTGGATTTGAGCAGAGATATTCTCACAGCCACTCCAAGCTCCTTAAATCCCCTCCTAGAAGGCTGTGGTGCTCCAAACTAATGCTACCTTTGTCCGAAATTCCCCAGCTCATTTTGTATTCAAACCTCAAGAGGAACATTGTGGTGTTTATTGGAAGATGTCCTCCAAATGCAAATGGAAGTAAAGGATACTCACCGAGTCCCCTGTTACCACAGACAGGAGAGCAGCATTTGTGCAGGAGAGAGGATGAAAAGAGGGGACAGGGTGCAACAAGTAAGTGGGGATTTGGTTGAGCTCCAGAGATGCCCAAATAAGGCTGCTTGCCATGATTCTGAGGAGTTGGA
>NW_008679569.1:27940-36367 GCF_000695815.1 Acanthisitta chloris | reverse complement strand
CCTCCAGCTGGTTAATGCTCTGTTTTGGGAGATGTTTATAACATGCTGGCCCCAGACTGGGTTTTAAGCTGGATCAGTCCAATGTGGCTTTCTGTGTGGCAGTTACAGGCTCTGACTGCTGCAAGAAAGGACTCAGAGTCAAGCACACACACAGGAGGTCACCCACCTTCAGGATCTCCAGGCAAAGCACTCCCCTGACACCAGGAGCCAGAGTGAGCCATCAGCAGATACATGAAAAATGGATGGAACTGGACTTTTTAATAAAAATGCCACCTGGGCATGGAGATTGCTCTGAATTCATGGGAGCAGGGCAACATTGTGGCAGACACAATAAATCAGCTCTCCTGCAACCTTCAGCAGCCCTCAGGCCAGCAAAATATAAGCAATCTGAATGAAATAATAAAAAATAATAATTTCTCTCTGTTTGTTGATACAACTTAGGCTGCTGTCTGCTGGCACTAAAATAGCCTTAAGTACCTTCTGGCTGTAA
Organism: Acanthisitta chloris; assembly: GCF_000695815.1. NCBI lineage: Eukaryota > Metazoa > Chordata > Aves > Passeriformes > Acanthisittidae > Acanthisitta > Acanthisitta chloris. The sequence goes on along the minus strand of NW_008679569.1, from coordinate 35,877 downwards.
TCAGAAGGATCCTAGGCATGAGAGCAGTGATGTTCTCTGACCACCTTGCACAAGATGCATCTGAAGGGAAACCTGCCATCCCTGCAGCTTACAAGGAAGCAGAGGGAAACTCCTGAAAGGTGGCGTGACACGGTGACAGGACAGCCAATGAACAGGCAGGATGACTTGGCACATCCCTTCCAAACCCTGCTGAGAGCTCACACCAGCTGTCCAGGCTGTGTGTGCCAAACCAAATACACCTCACGGTCAGCCCGGACCTGTCCTGAGGCCACTAGCTCCCTCCTCCTCCTCCTGTGGCAACACAGAAGAACCCTAAGAAAAATGGGGGTGGAGAGCATAGGAACCCTAAGAAACATGGGGTCGGAGAGCATTACAGTCCTGTTTCTTTCCCATGCTAATTTTCATTAGACAGACATCGCTCCACTGCCTCATGGAAGCAAACACCTCTGTGGGCATCCACCACATCCCGAATTTAGAACAATTTTTAACAAGCTGGAAGCAGCAAAATAAACAACACTTGATCTGCAAGCTCCCCATTCTTGACAGTGTCCCCAGAGGTGGTGGAAAGCCGAGGAGATAGCTCCTTGCTTTAATTGGTACATTAAAATTCTTCCAGGCCACTACACAACTGTTAATAGGCAACTTAATTAAGCACTAACACAGTTCATATTTCTACCCTCCAGAGGTTCTTGTTTCATTTTTTTTTCTTATTACATCCAAAGCCATGGGGAGTTTTGTCCAATCATGTAAAACAAGCTGAGGGCAGTGACACTGTGCAAGTTGTTTAACTCCTGATCTCCAGACACCATTGCCAGATGTCCAGACCTGCAGTTTCTTCTCCAAAAAGAAGCCAGAGGACTCCAGAAACAAGACATGTATTGCTACAAGTCAACAAAAATAAACAACAATAATCTTTAGCACCAGCAGCCAACTCACCCCCACTGAGTGCAAGGAGATGGTGTTGGGCAAAGACAGATCCTCTCCAGGCATCAGGTGCCAACAAGCAGGTGTGTTTGACAGTTGCCTGAGTGACCAAGGAGCCTTGTTCAGGATACCATGAGCTTCTTCAAAAATGCTCCATGCTGTCTTCAGCCTCACACCACTCCGAGGAGACCTCTCAGGAAGACAAATGGCTAAGGAAAGAAGATAACATCTCTGGATCCCCAGGAGAACTTTAATATTTGGCTGCTCCAACCACTTGGCTCTCACTGTCCCTACCTGCTGAAGGAAACACAGGAATAAGCATCCATGCCCCACAACACACCCCAGCTCTTCATCACTGCTGGGCAGCTAATTTGCTGTGTGCAGCCTGAACATCAGGCTAGTTTGATGGGTTTGCTGAGAAGGCTCTCAGCAATGGTGTTCTCAGAAGTTTTCTTTTTCTTTCTAAGGCTGGGCTGGGGTAAATCTAAACGTGTTCCAAGAGCTGTCATGGAAAGTGACCAGTTTAATAGTCACACAAACAATAGTGGGCTTTCCACTACAGGTGAGTTATGAGCCATAGAAGTTAAAAAACAACTGCATTTTACTGCTACCAGGCATGCTTAAGGTAATACCCATGGTTTGAGGAAGCAGGGGTGACTGTGGAGAAGCCAAGCAATCTCCTGGCTTATGGAGGGAAGGAGCATTTGCTGCTGGTGATGTATCAATATGAATCCCTCTGCTCAAGGAGAGATGGTCTATTTGCCTCAATAGCCTTGTACACCAACAGGCACATTGCCAATGCATGCATCATGATTCCTGATGGAATGGTAAAGCTGATGTGGCTTTTCCTTCACTGGAAAATAAGGTCTGTCTCCTGCTGTAAATTTTATTCCAAGGGAAACAAAGAATTTCAGATACCACAGTAATAGCATAGTTAAGAGATTTCTAGCACAGACATTGACAAACAGCTGAGAAAGGGACAGAATTGCTCTGGTGACATAAATCAGGGTGGCCACATGGACCTAGAGAATGGTTTGAATTTGCTGAAGTCCTGCCCCATGGGTAGAAACAGGATCAGCTGGTGGTGAGGTACAACTATCCACTGAGCTCCTGGGTTGGTGAAGGGACAGGACTGGATGGGCTTACCCCACAAGCATCCCTGCAGGAGAGGCTGCCTAAGAAGCAGAAATGTGCTTTGCAGCATGATCTTAAGCTACGAGATGCCCATTAGGTTAAAAGTACTGCAAAACAGAATGGTTTGAAAATAGACCATTAGGTACGTTGTTATTGAAAATGCCCCTTCCTTCCTTCCTCCCCACAACAACAAAAGCCTCTACAGAAAAATAAATTTTTTTAAACAAAATTACCCTTTTCACTTGAACAGTATAATTTTGTGGCTATTTCTGTGGATGGTTGATGCAAAAATAAAACCCAAACCTGGCAGGGACTTGGTTTCAAATCAATCTTTTCCTTGCTCTTCTCTTCCTTAACTTTTTCCTTCCACCAGGAGAGAGGAAGGGAGAGGCCACACAGGGAAAGCAGGTACTGATAGAATAAATCAAAACCTGGAAGAAGAAAAAAAATGAGAAAGAGGCCAAGTTTAATTTCCATTGGAAACCTGAAACTTAGACAGGAAAGGCTATAAAATTTAGTTGTGTTTTCAAGGCGTGAAGAGAGAGAGAGACAAATGCCTTAGTTAGGAATGTGTGTCAGTCAGTCCTGCCCCTCAAAACACCAATTCTGAGAAAGGGGTGCCTAGAGAAGACCAGTCCAGATTCACCCACCTCTGGCCCTGTGCACTGGAGAAGACTTTTGGGGTGGGAATGAGCCATGAATTTCTGGAATCCGTGTGGGAATGGTCCCAGGTTGGTGTTGTATCGTAGAGAGGGAATTGTGATAGGGAAAAGGTCTAATAAGGCCATTCAAACCTAGCACATTCCCACTAAAGTGTCTGAGCCAGCCATAGTGACTTTGAGCCACAAGGAGAAAATCTTACCTAGCTTTTGTGTTTCTCCGTTTGCTAGAAATCCTCTTTTTCCACCTCACTGTGGAAAACACTGCCATTAAGTTTGAAGAGAACCTACCCAGGCTGGGTCTTTGCCAGGATGCCATTCTTGGTAACATCTGGGTCAGCAGCACAGTCCCCCCACAGGTCTGCACAGACCAGCAGTTGTCTGCTTGAGCTTCCACCACTGCCCTGGAGAGCAGGGCTTGCCTTCCAGCCTCAGAGGGCTCCCACAGGGCTGGGGGAGGCTGCAGCGTTCAGCTGACAACTCCTCGACGTTCAGCCTCACTGAACACACATTGATTTTTCTGGGAAAGATCCACTTTGTCATAGCACAACCTGTTTAGAGATCCCTCTCACTTGTCCTTCGATCCTGTGGCATAGTCAGTACCCACAGAGGCAACAGGCACCTTTGGCAGAAACATCTTCCCCGATCTGTTTTAATTGGCAGCACATACTCACGAGACACTTTGGACCAGTTGATGTGTGAGACTGATTTCCATAAACACAGCTGAGCTGAAAGCTAAGTTTCAGCTGGTGGTAGGAAACCTCTTGGATATTTAAATACATGTACCTATCTGCAGAGACCAGGGTGTGAAAATGACCTTGTAAAGCACTTTTGTTTTATCACCTTCTTGGGTAACACAGCTAGGAGGCCAGGAACTTTGTTTCTCTTCCCAATCCTTTTCTGTTTGGCTACATGATACTGCTTCAAACTTCCAGAACTTGAGGTAAATACTGATTTCATGTCATTTCACAGAGATTAGTATTTCCCTTAGAAATTCTTGGGGGGCAGAGGGGAAAGAAAATTATGTACACAAACATTTCCATTTGCACAGAACATTTCTTGGAAATATCAGAAATTCGAGTCGCTGTTATGACTGCTCTTTTTACATCTAATATTGAATCTGGGTTTTGAGGGAAACAGTTGCAGTGTAAATGTTGAGAGTGACTTCTTTTAGTAAAGATGTTCTTACCCCATCCCTTCGCATTCCGAGAAAAGCAGAGACCTCCCCTCCCACCCGCGTCCAGCTCGCACTACCTCGCCTGACCACCAGGTGTCCCTGCGCACTGAGCCCAAGCCACAGAGCTATTCCTTTATCCATTGTATGCACATTTATTTATTTTAATTTAATAATTGCTTTGTGTCCAGGAAGAGATGCAATTCCATGATACTGCCCACACATCCTGCACTGCCACGGGATAGACAAGTACTCAGTAAGTCATAACAATAGACAGAAGTACTGGCCTGGGTGCTTCGAGGACACAGATCTCTGTTGAGTGTCACCACATCCTTTCAGGACCTGTCACAGAACAGAACTGACTGCCTCTGCCAGGCCTCTCCATAACATCTGCCCAGCGCCTAGCACTGGGCAACCCGATACATATTTTTTCCCAACCCATATTTCTCCCCTGTCCGAGCTGGATGCACATGTAAGGGTGGGACGATCAGGTTCTTGCCCTTCTTCAGGCAGTCAAAGCCAACACATCCCTGGCTGCAAGAGAAGGCAGACGGAGCAAACAGTGGGTTGGAATCTTTTATTCAGTAATCAGTCCTGCTGTGTGGGTAGCATCTTAGCAACTGGAACCCAAGTATGCAAAAATACTGAGTTTTCACAGTGAAAAACCAGACAGTATAAAATATTCCAGTATTGCCTCTTAGAACCATTATTGAAATAAGACCCCCTATTTCAAAGGTGACGTGCTCATTTATTTTGCTTTTTTCTGTGCTCAAACCCTCCCAAAAAAAAATTTGTTCAGACAGTAAACCCTCCTTACCCCCACATCACCCGCACTTGTTGCGGGATGAGAAATACTACATGAAATCCCTTCCTGATTTCCAAATGTTTATTGAAGAACATTCTCCAGTGGTGTCAAGGTCCAAGAAGACGAAGATAAGTGTGACACCGAGTGGTCCTGATGTTCTACACACTGCAGACACTGTGGTGCTACTGAACTCTGACGAGAGGCTCTGTCTCCCGGATGAGCCACCGAAGAGCTTCATGACGACCTTGCCTCTCCAGTTCTGCTCCAACTACTTCCCTGCACTTCTGATGGTAGTCGTTCACCCAGTTACACTAGAGAAATGGGGGGATGACATTCAGCATGAACACAGAAGAGCTGGTGCCCTCACAAGTTACGTACAGCCAAAGACATTTGTAGGCTCTTGTGCTCTTTGAGTCTGAGCTGTTAGGCTAAGATGGAATCCTGTTCCGAAGAGACAGACTTCTAATACATGGAAGTGACTTGGAAATTTGATGAGGGCAGGAACTGAAGCAATTAATCCTGAGTTTTCAGAGGAACCAAGGTTCAGTTCAGCTGACAAGTAAAGTCTCTGCAAATCACTGCCTCCAGCAAGTCTGAGCAGCTACCTTGGCATAGTTTAATAAACAGCTTTGCAAAATTATAACTGGACAATGCACTCCTGAGGCATAAGTTGCCCTATTGATCTGAACAGGTAACCTTAGGGCAGATCCATGTACCCTTCAGAGCCCTCATCAGTAAAAGGAAATGCAAACAGCATTATGATTCTGAAAAGGAGGATGTGTTGAGGCAAAATAAAGAGTATGGTAGAAAAAACAGGATGAAACATGCCATGGTAGTGGGAGATCTAAACACAAAGTTTAGAGTATGAGGCTATTCAGGAAATAAATGCTGCTGAGCAGGTATCACAGATGTCTGCTCAGAGTTCATACGTACTGCAGAATGGGGTGTGGCTGAATGGGACTGGTCACAAGTCGATATAGACAACATGATGGGACAGTCATCAGTATAGTCCCTGGGGAAACAGCATGATAGTCTGACAGAATCAAATTAAGGCAAGAGCAGGAAAAGAGAAGAGATGATAGTGGCATATATCATATCAAGGGAACTAACGAAACAACATAATCATCAGGTTCCTTGCTGCCTTCATCACAGAAAAATTTAGATTGGAAGCACCTCTGAAAAGCTTATTTAGTTCACCCTCCACTCAAAGCTGGATAAAGTTTAAAAATAAGTCAGAGTGCTCAGGATTACTGTCCGGATCTATGAAATGGAACCAACACCAATGGTTCTTGCAGAACAAGATGGTTCTAGAGCAAAGAAGGCAATGCAAACCAGCTCTTTTACTTACCTCTTTTTGTGTCAGCAAATTAACATCAATCATTTTCGTCTGGATTGGAACCAGGGTTAAGGGTTCAAAAGTCAGGCTCCCTCTGTTTTTGAAGTTGTACTGCAGCAGAAAGACAAAGGGGTTGTACAGTTTTAGAAATAGCTCCAGCCAGATCACACTTGCTCCTCGGTTCATGTCATCATGACAGAACAACCCAGGTAACATTCAGATGAGAGGGTAGCAACTTAGAGAAACATTTTTCATACAGCTCAAGCAAATAATCTTGATATAAACCTTAGTTATTTCTTTCACTGGTCCTTTTTTAAGGGCCATATCTCAGGTCACCGTTGTACAATGACCATATGATCATCTTCAGTTTGGCATTTCTAAAGGCATAATCCAGCCACACTGGCAACTACAGTGTCAAAATCTGTCTGTAGTTTTGTTTTTACTGCCACTGAGGACTCTCTACCAGAGAGGAAAATCCCAGCTCAAGAAGATCAACCAACTATACAGCAATGACTCCAAGTGGCCAAATAAAGATGCTTCTGGTCTTTGACATCCAAACAGAAAACATTTTAAAACTCTCACACATACATTTAAACCTATGGAAACTCTGTAGAAGAAGAACTATCTTCTGTGCCCCCATTAGCAAGGGAGACTTAGAATTAGTGTTCACCAATGCAGGGTTTTGGAGACCAGAAATCCTGAGCAGGATTCAACTGTCTGCAGAATGGTCCCACCTCAAGTTCCAGTACTGTAAGTTTTACAACCAGCAAGCCATGGACAAAGGTGCATCTCGAGCAGGTCATTCACCTTGGTTTCAGCAGGGATCACAAGGACAACATTTTCTATTCGGATCCCAAAGGATCCATCTTCATAATACCCAGGCTCTGCAGAAACAGACAGTAATTAACTAAGCCACATTGCTGCACTATGCAAGTACTTATTCCCCATGGCCAAACTTCCCCTCTGTGGCTTTAGTCCACTGAAGTCACTAAGCAATCTTGACATCAGGCAACCACAGAGGCAAACAAATTTCTGACTCTACTTAATCTGCACGAAAGCCCCGAGCAAGGTGACAGCAGTTCTCAAAGAGAGAAGAAACAAGACAGACAGCCCTCGAGCTCAGAGAGAGACTCCTTGCAAGTCAAGAGAGAGCACAGAATACATGTGTTCCAAATACCAGAAACTCTGAAAATATTAATGTCTTTATGAAAGGCAGGTGGGCAACCCCTTCCTCAAAAACACTTCTTTTAGAGAGTGCTCCCCTGACTCCCTGAGAGGACTTTGCAGCCCCAAAGGAATGTAAGTCTCTCAGCAAACCCCAGCAGGCTGTTCAATTACTATTGGAAGAATAAGGCATGTAAAGATTTAACAGCTGCCTCAAATAGCCCATAGCAAAGACAAGATTAGTTCCTGAAAGCTTGGAGTCCACCTTGTACTCCAGCCAGTTCTTCCACAGCACACCAGAGCCAGGCTGGTCAGCTGCACAGCTCTCCTGAGGTCCGCACTGTGGAGAGCAGGAAGCAGGCCCACAGCACCCAGCTGCAAAGGTGCTTTATGGAAGATGAAAGAGCTAAAGAGGGGTTTTACCTAGAGAGTTTAAATGACAATTAAACTAACAAGCTGAGGAGACAGGACCAGAGCTTGTGATCCAGCCTTTCCTTTACACCACTGTCAAATTTATTTCCTCTGCTTCTTAAAGAGCTTGGTCCCTCCCAACACCCAGAGAGAATCACCAGTGCTAAATACCATCAGAGACGATCATGCCAGCCTCCAAGGGCTCATCTGCAAAGGTTTTGTAGCTGATACCACAAGGACCCTCATGTACATTTAGGAAAGAGCCAACTCCATGTCCTGTCCCATGCAGGTAATCCAAACCACAGTCCCACAAGGCAGAGCGGGCAAAGG
>NW_008679569.1:20348-27920 GCF_000695815.1 Acanthisitta chloris | reverse complement strand
GAAAGAGACAGACATGGAGAGAGAATTTAATGAAGTCTCCCACAGAGATGCTGATAATCACACTGAAGGTTCAAACCTGGAAAACATGCCAAAAAATCCCCAAACTAAAAAACTTACCACCATCCCCTCAAAAAGCCCCACCACCACCAAAAGAAAGCAACTCATTGGATGGTTAGAAGTTACAGGCAATATTTGGCAAGTCTCACATTCAAGCCCTTTCTCAGCTAAAGAGCCACTCTCTCCTGTTACGCAGGTCTTCAGAAGATGGTCTGTAACAGACACAGTGCACTGCTGCTTGCTCCACTGACGTTTTTCAGAAAAGAATCTAGTGGTTAAACGCCCCTCAGAGGATTCAGTATCTTTCTTGAACTCAAAGCAGGAGACCTGCCAATTGTATTTGGTGAGAATGGCCAATCATTTCAGACTGGTTCAACCAGAGGGCACAGAATTTCTGCTGCCTGCATGTGAACATCAAGCCAGTATGTTCAGGTTCAGACACCCTTCAGTTTTAGTTTGAGTTTCTTGTACCACTATGCAGCTGCTTTTAACTTGCCTACACAAGAATGCCAACTTGAGAAAACTCTAAAAAGAGAGTGTTTTGTGTAAGGTGTGACCAGAGAGCAAACAGTTCTGTAACAAATTCACCAGAGGTGAATATATGTGAGAGGTTCTCTTGCACAAAATCAAAACAGCTCCTTTGTGTGCCATTTTCCCATGTATTTTCCCACTGATACATGAGATTTCACAGTAACTGGAAGAAAATTAGCCAGTCCTTTTGAAGCTGGAAAGTGACCTCTCGCTTTGATACAGCCATTAGTAAAGAATAAAGACAACCTCCAAGCACAGAAAGGCCACAGATGTGTTAGAGTGCTATTGACTGATTAAAGTCACTATACCCTAGAATCAGAGCACTTCAACCACGCTTCAGACTTCCCCCCTCAGAATTTTCAGCACTGGTTTATGCTGAGAGAAAAGGCATCAGTAATCCAGAATCCAAACTGCTGTGATGGAAACAGACAGCTGCATTAACATCTGCCTAACACATCTAGACCTGTCAAAAATCACATTGTTCTCAGACCAGCTGATGGTTCTTCAGAGGTCACTGATGTGGTGCAAACACTCCAACTCACCAACCTACCTTTGGTTCCATTTGGGAAGATGGCTGCACTCACAGCTATATGTCCCTTCAGCACATAGGTGAAGCATTCCTGTCAAAGAAATGTGTGCCATAAGTAAACAGGGAAAGGCAAAACTTTGTCTTCCCCAGGAACGGAAAGAAAGACTGCATCTTGTAGCAAATTGTGGAGGATTTGGGAAGACTTGCTCATGCTACTATGGCTGGTAATGCCAAAGCAAACCATGAACAGAGATTACTCTGAAGATCCTTCTCCGGTAATTATGGAGAGTGTGTCAGACTCAGACTGCAGGTTTAGCAGCAGGATTCACCTGACCTACATAACCGATTTTCTTTGTGGCTGTACTTTTACTTCCTGAGCATACCCAACAGCATGTTTTCATCACTACCTGAACTACAACAATGAAATTAGTTTTAATTAAAGAAGCAATTTAAAATAAACAAAATTCCATTGCTGAATTTCCAACATGGACCTTTGCAGCCAAGTCTGAGACTGGTTTTTCATATGGTACACTAGGCATGAACCAACTGGAGCCTTGCATCACACACTGAGCTTTGAACTAAATTAAACACTCCCTAACCCCCATGCTGGACAAGCCACTGGTGTTTATCCTCAGCCTCATGGTCTTAATATTTCTAAGAGACATCATTTCGCAGATGAGAACCTTGCATTTTAAAACAGAAAGGTGTCAGTTCTCCAAATCACTTAGTTCATGTTTTGGAAGTCTGACAGACTCTTTTTCAGTCTTTATCCAAATGCTGTCACACACTAGTACATAAATGATACCTGATAGAGCACTTTGACTATATAGCAATAGGGCACACTACTAGTTTAAGTATCTCTAATAACTAGGGTCAAATCACAAACCACACTGAGATGCCAACTTACCTTTTCATAGGCTGATGGTGTGCCAAAATGCATTGTCCTGGTCACGTCTGTTGTACCATCTCTTCAGAGGCAAACAAAGACACAGAGAGCAAAGGGATGGAGGGAAAAGGAAAGATTAAAGTGCGAATGCACAGAAAAAGCAGTCATACTGCTGCAAACAGACCAAGCTCATAATTGGGTAAAGTCATCTGCTCTGTGCTGCACAAGACTGATGATGTAACAGTCCCTAATCTCAAAACTTCCTGAACACGATGTCCCAGATGCAGCAATAATGATTTACATTCTAACTGTTATCTTTCATCCATGAGCATCCCAAAGCTCTTGGCAAATTAGAATCTAAACTGCTCATAAAAACGATGCTAATTTGAGGTTTAGCAACTGGTACCTGTCCAATGAGAACAGGCCAAATTTAGTCTATTTGTATGGAAGATGATTCATTAACAGCTTAAAAATATATCCTTACGCACAAATGACAGCTACCAGCTCAGGAAAGGGAAGTGTAAGGGGGCATAGCATCCCTTTCATCCCCAGGATGTCTTGTGCTAAGATTTCTATAAATTATCCAGCATTTGGATAGGGGTTAATCTGAGACGTCAGAAACTGCCTCTAAGTTCCTTTTACAAATAGCATTTTGAGCCTGCTGTCAAAAACACAATGGCTCTTGAAATAACGAGTTCCCTTTGAAGCACTCCCTCCTGTCCCTGTGCTCTTTCCTCAGCACACACAGGCCATGGTCACAAAGAACTCACGGTTTAACTTCTCAGCAGGGACAAGCAAAGCATCCCAGTCACAATGCTGTGGTAAGCGCCATTGATGTCCAGCTTATATTGTATTCAAAGGGCTGCTTTTCATAGTGGCACTAAGGAAATTGTTAATTAGGCCATCAGAGGGGAGGAAAAAAAGATCTCCTTGTAAAAATCTTATCAAAGGATGTCTGTTTGGTTCTTTTTCAAAGCTCTTCCTGACTGACATAACAAAAAGGCACAGCTCTAGAGACAAAACTCATCTCAAAGGAGCAGCCAGGCCTGTCCTGCATCTTCCTGAACAAGCCACTTCTCATCTATTTACACTGGTTAAAAACACCACTTCTTTCATTTTCCATGGAGTCAGAGTTCCACAGTAAAGGAACTGAGGCCACTGAATGGCACTGTCAAAACAGCACTGAGTGAGAGTCTTCAGACACAATGCCTTCCCTAAAACATACCGAATGGCCACTGGGATGAGGAGCCCTGCCTCTGAGTCTCTCTGGAAAGACACAGAACACCACAGGGCAGTGCTGGCCTGCTCCCTTGCTCCACCTTGTTCTGACTTCAACATCAGCCAAATCTGCCCACAGGGCAGACTGTGGCAGGGGAGATGCCTCACCCAGCTGTGGAGGCTGTGTGTAGGCAGCCCAAGGCTAAGGTGGGGCAGTCAGGCCTGCTCCCCACTCCTGCAACTCTAACATCAATGTGCCAGCTGTGCAGAGCTGTAACAGACAGAAACATGCATCACCAGCTACAGCACAGCTACCATCACACTGGGAATGGGACTCAGAACTGTACTTTTACATCCCGTCCCCTGTCCTAGGAAGGTTTGTCAGCAGCCCTAACCTGCTGTCCTACACAAAACTACACCTTGCCTTGCTTGGCAAGGCAACTATGAGCTGACTCTGCAGGCAGTCACTGGGAGCAGAAAACACTGTTTCACTTCAGCACTGTTCATCCCACTCACTTGTACTGGGCTCCTGAGTCCAGGAGGTAGATCTCATTCACTGACAGTGTTCTGTTGGTCTCAGGAACTGGCCTGTTCAGATAAACACAAAAGGTTTTCTTCCACAGTTATAAGGTCCCCAGCCCAAGTCTGCAGTCCAGAAACCATATTAAGTGGAAGCTTGGATGTGTCAGCTCTGATTTCTCGTGGCAGTGATGGAAATCCCACACATGCTGAGCCAGGTATCATACTGAGGAGAGTATTTGTATACAGCAAATAGCACTACAGTACAGAGAATAGCTTTGTTGCTTCCAGCAAAACCCTCAACATCTGTTCCTGGACATATTTCAGAACAGTCTGAACTTCATACTCGTCCTTCCCAGATTTCTAGCTCCAAAATAGCCCTTTTCTGTGGCCCTGAGCAGATCGGTATCATAAAACATGCATGCTGCCAGCAGGAAAAGATCTTTATTTAGTAAGTGTGGAATAAAGAAAGATGGCAAGCAACATCTCCCTGGAGTACTCTGCTGTGTCTCCACAAAGAAGCGAGACAGATGATTCCAACTATGTTTGTTGAAGGATGAAAGGAGAAGCTGTGTTTCTCTTACTTGTAGTGAATGATGGCTCCATTTGGACCTGTGCTTGATATGGTAGCAAAACTCAATTCAACAAAGTCTTTCTGTTGACTGAAAGAAAAGACTGTGATTACTACAGCACAAGTGAGAGGAGTACATCAGGCACCTGGAGTGCCCCATCCTCAATTCTGCATCACCTCAGCTTTCCCCTCAGCCTTGAAAGCCATCTGGGCAAGCAAATTTGGGTAGCAGAACTGTACAATTTGAAGACCTATTCTCCCAACCATGTGGAAACCTGCTTTCCATCTCTCCTATTTCCTTAAAAGCAGAAAATTCACCACTCAAACCATGCAGGGAAGAGAAGTGCAGAACAATTTCTAATTTGCTACTTCTTTACTCAGAAGCAGTTTTAAAGGTCCAGTTGACATATATATGGGAGTAACTCTCAATACAAATGGTGTTTATTCGCCATCAGAAGAGGAGGAAATCTAACTCTTACATCGATTCCTCTGTGGTAAGAAAGCAACTGCCTTCTATTTAAGTGTCCTAACCTGCAGCACTCCTCATTGCTATCTCAAAAGGAAAGCAGATAGGATCCAGTGGCCTAGGACTTGTATCGCCCAAGACACCCAATTCTTCCCAACTCTTTCAAGTGTGCAAAGACATCCTGTAGTAGTGGTTTGTCCTCAGGTAAAATATATCTGCAAGTGAGATGGTTTCTAAAGAATAAAATAAAAACAAAGGATAAAAATGCCACCTGGAAAACTTCCTCAGAGTGGATTTACTTTTTACCTGCGGAACTCTTCTGCTTTGTCTGCAGCAATTATTTCTGTTACTGTTCCCTTTGGAACCTAGTGGACAAAGACATGGGTTGAACTAGTACACCAATAAGCAAAGAAAGTGCTAATGCTTAAGCACTGAGCCTTGTCTGTGCATTATGAAACCCAGTCTGGACATAGCCTCTTTCCAGGTTTTCTGTCCTCCTTCCTCACTAATGACAAATGCAAATCCAGCAATATTGTGCAGGCCATGTGGAAGTGGATATGGTGCCAGCACGATTGCTGAACCCTGACTAGAGCGCAGTTAGTGCAGTACTAACTTCACTGAGATATGTACAGAGGTAACACCTCACAAGGCAACATCTCTTCACAGACAGGTTACATTAAGCTTAAACAGTTCACTCAAACTGCCCATGGTATTAGAAATTTTATGCTTTTAGACCAGGAATGGAAGCAGCTTCAGGAACAACTAAGTATGTGTAATTTCATGTTAGGCATTTGAAAAATTAAAACCTGTGACACAGCTTCCCCAGGACTGGATAACAGGTGAAGGGGTGCAAGAGCTATGTCTCACAACCCCTGAGGCATACTTCTTGAGGTACTCAGACATGTAAAAAGGCACTTTCTGGAAGTCATCAAGCCATCTCCATAAATAAAGTCAATGGACTCAGACATGCAGTAGCACAGGAGGAGCACAGCTTAGTAAGCTGCTGTGTAACACCTGGCACTCTGCACCTTCACTCTGTGTTTCTAACACAAGTAATTTGTTTTAATCCTATTTTCACTGCACGTGGCAATGACTATCCCTCTCCATTCATAAATGCCAAATCTGTTCATACTGTCAGACAACACTGATTATCATGAGAATAATTCCAAAGTATTGTACCAAGCTGGATATTATTTCATGATTTACCTTACCAAAACAGCACAAGACAGTATTAGTGCTGTGCTAAGCCTGTTCAGGTCATTTCTCACCTGCTCTGGATTTGTTCTGTGTAAAATGAATGGGAGCCTATTTTCAAAAAAAATTTCATTCAGCCTTGGATGAAAGCATGATTGAAATCCTCACCCAAAAAAACCCCACTAGATAAAACCCTAACTGTTTCCCCACTTTTAGCAAAGGCACTATAAAGACCAGGAAAGTTTATGCCAATGAACCATTTTACACAAAAATAAGACTACGAAGTTAAAAAAAACTAATACAATACCTCCTTTTCCAGCCAGTTAAAGAGCTCACACAGGGCAACAGCATCTTTTATCTGTGTTAAAATAGGCACAAGAAAAGGGAATTGAGAAGAAAACAGATTTATCAAGCCTCAGTATAAACAGGTTTCAAAGCAAAAAAATTTTGCACAAAAATTTGACCTGTGAATTTCAGAAATACAAACTAAGAGATGATCTAAGTGGTATTTTCAGGTTTTGCAACCTGTAATTAACACAAGCACTGGAAATGTATCTGGACAGTTAAATAAACATTAATAAAGGTTTACTGCTGGGACATACCTTACTGTGAGGAATTACCAAGCACTCAGCAAACACTGGCTTTACCCCACACACGACTTTAAACACTCTTTTGCTTTAACACACAAAATCTTGCATTTCAGATCAGGGAAGGTAACCACAGGACACATCTGGTGATGCGACAGGGGAACATGGCCTTTGGGCACAGGGCACCACACAGTCTGTGTCACACAGCTTCTGGCTCTCTTGCCTGATGACCCCTGGTTCTGTTCCTTTTTTTCTACATGCTTGCAGCATGCAGGGGCAAGAATCAGGAGATGTGTACATGAGCAAGGCACAATTTTGTCCTCAGGTAGCAGGTGACAGTGTGTCTCTGCTCAGCACAACTATTTTTACTTTCCTTTAACTAATAGGGAGAGAAAGGCATTGAAATAGAAAGTATTGGCTCCCAAGAAGCTAGCAGAAAATATGGGACAGGCCAAAATTGCCAGCCCTGCTTCAACTGGCACATTTCTCTTGTTGTGAAAATTGCTGCTTGAAAACTAACAGGAAATAAACAAGAGAAAAGTTCAGTCCCACCATAAACCTGTTTCACACGCAGCTTCTTTGCTTGAAAATATGGAAGCTTCTTGGGAAGTCAGCCTCATTTCCAGAGTGTCGTGATGATGAGACAGAAACAGAGTGCTTTGAGGACACTGGCTGCTTCTGAACATCTTGGCTTGTGTTTTGCACCATGTGTCAAAGAATTTCTCTGTGTTCTTTAGGCTGTGTTTATTCAAGTGATAACAATTTGAAGACTCCACTGACAAAGACAACAGAACTAGCAAAGGGGAAAGAACATCCCTTGAAGGGCCCACACTCCAAACAACGCTTCTCAAGTCTGCACAGTCTGTGGTTGGTTCCTCACACCATTGCAAATGTTGTTCTTCAAGGGAATGCAAAACAAGCGAAAAAGCTGCTTCAAGAGCAGTAGATGTCTGACAGAAAATCTTTTTTTATCCTGCCACCCAAGTTCTGATTTGCTTTTTATCCAAAACATTA
>NW_008679569.1:0-20332 GCF_000695815.1 Acanthisitta chloris | reverse complement strand
TCCCTAAACATAAAGCAAACCTGCTGTCATGTGCAAGGAGAATCTCAAAGCTTCACTTACATGCGCTCGTCTCATGCCTTCTGTTTCTGATGTGTTCTTCACAGCTTTTGCAATGCAGATGGGGGTATACGGGGTGAGGTATCGGTAAGCCTGCAACAGAAGGACAGGGATTACTGGCGGATTAGTCAGACTACATAATCCTACAGATTTAATAACTCGGTCTGGCCACACTTTGTACTTTGGCAGCCTCTCTCAACCTTCAGCGCTCTCAGATACTTGTTGCCAGTAGTCAGTCAAGTGCACTGGGAAACCGCCCCTGACTGAAGGAAGAACAGCCACAGGGAAGTCCAATGAACAAAAGGGTCAACAGCATGTCATGAAGCAGAGTGAAGATTTGAATATCCTAAATACCATATATATCAATGTCTGAGCCATAGGGTTCCTGTTGCTGATGTACACTAAGGGCCAGAGACAGCCAATGAGAACACTAATCCCAGACACTAAAGTGAAACTTAGGCTGTGGAAACAGACCTAAAAGTCACCTTGATGGTCACCCACAAGTAGCAGGGAGCAAAAGAGTACCCAGCCCAGGTACCAAACACTGGAGTTGAATTTGGTGGGCCCTTCAAGGCTCTGGCTCCTCCAGCACTGCTTTTAATGACCAGCAGCTCTGACAAACACATCAAGGCCCCAGGAAACATGAAAGGCCTTTGCAAAGCTGAGCTTTACAGGCTGCTCATTCTGAAAGCAGCTTATATCAGTGGTTTGAGAGAAAGCTTTCCTGTGCCTCGATGGGGTGACCCTGCATTAAGAACTAGTAACTGATCCCCTCCCACTGTGCACTTCCCCAAACATCAGCTGTCCTTAGATTAGCTGGAATGCTTGGCTGATTCTGAGAACATCTTCAGATGAGGTGGATTGCCCAAGCCTTGTCACATTTGGCATCAGAAGGAGGAAAAAGAACCAAGTCTTTTGCCCCACAGTTCTCTGCTCTACCCATTATGTATCAGGAGAAGGCATTAGCACCTACAGAAGCACGGCCCAAGCAACATGCCATTCCCTTGTTTTCAATACATCAGCATACAAATAAATATCACGCAAATTCATGGAAAGGCCCAGTAGACACTCAGCAAAGCTCAGTCTCACTTAAATCCTACAGACTGACAATTTCCAAATTGTTAAAAACAGCAAGACAACTACAGTACAAAATGCAGAAACTAAAGTACAGAAGAAACCACAATAAAGTCAGGAAAGTCCTCTTATGAGTCAGGATAAATGGTCACATTTTTAGATTGGCTGCCTTTTACAGATACTGGTAATTCTATTAATCTTCAGTGAAAAGCATATTTACATGCAACTGTAAGAAAATCCATAAAGGGTTTGCAGACCTGTGTTTAATAACGGACTGGATTTTTGCCAGTATCAATATTTGGCTTTGATGGAGACAGACAGTAGATGGACTTCCAGCACTGGTGTTCTTCAAAGGACTCTAGGCCAGTTGCTCAGCTGGTGTGAAGTGGTGGAAAGCCAGAGAAAAATGTCCAGCATAAGGAACTAGGAAAACTTTGGCTCTTTCAGTGACTCTCTAAGTGGTTTTTAATCAAGACATTTCAGTCCTCATTTCCTGCTTTCTATTGCACAGAGCTCCTTGAGGCAGGGACTCTCCCCATTGCAGAGGGCAATGACTCAGTATCAGCCAAAACTTCCATTGCTCACGGGGTAAATAATGTCACTCCAACTCATTACATTCCTTAATCTAGGTCAGACCTTCTGTACTTCTCCATATGCATGCTCTGTCTAAATCATCTACAGCAACTTACCCAAACTGGGGATAGACCACTGAGTACAACTACAGCAAGGGGTTTTCTACTCTGAAGTCAAAAGAACAATAATTTATCCTGAATGCTCCATAGATGACATTCTGTCAGTATTCTGTATTAAGGAGCCATTTTCACCTAGAAATGGACTGACAGTGTCTGAAGATTCAACCCTGAGCAGGGGCAAAAACCTGTCTATCTTGCTATTGTACATCTTGTTGGTTATTAAAAGCAAAACTAAAACCCCACACAAGGCAAACTGCACATTTCCCTCAAGTCAGTGCAAAGACACAGTGAGCCACATCCCCTAGTAAAGGGATAGATTAGAAGTAACAAAACTTTCCAGACCTGCTGGCTTTTACCTTCTGTCCTGATGCACCAAATGCAATGAAGCTGTTAGGGTATATAAGCGAATATCATCACCAGAGGACAAAAAAAAAAAAAGCATGGTTCCTGCTATTTTGGCCGTAAGAGCTGGAGAGTTAAGAAGATATTTGTGCTGGTATCAAACTGTGGCACCCTGGCAATACACAAACAGACCCTGCTCCAGGCACTTTGTTTTTTGGAAGACACAAAGCTGAGACCACTCTTAAAAAGCTTTCAGGCCCCACAAGTTAGCTCCCTTGTCACCGGTATGGCTGTCAAATGCAGACATGCAGCACAATCATGCAGTATATGGAACAGCAGGAGATGTGTGTCTGCCTGGAGGCAGAAACCTGGTGGTGGGTGAATGCACACTTGCAACCAAACACTTTTTCCAATTTAGTTCTTCCTTCGGTGACTCTTTCATTTGAGCCCTGTGATTCTCAGGTGGGAAGCCTGGACTGTTTAGTAACCCAGCACAAGCACAGGTTCCGTTCAGCTGGTCTGGTCTTCCAAGACAACATCTGGAAAATACCCACTGGTCCCTGACACTCAATCATATTTACCCACAGTATCTGTTAGTTACTAGATATCACTGTAAACTAGTTGGCATTCCAGAGAACGTGATCTCTAGCAAACAAGAGATGTACACAAGACTCACAAAACCAACTTACATGTTCTCCACATATCTCCTTTCATGGCTATAGGAATATTAGGTGGCCTACAGGAGACCCAGACAGCCAAGTCCAAAGGTAGCAAGATATAGCGTGTATGGCTGTAGATAAATTATTCTGATGCTACAACTGTCCCTCAGCAGATGCACTCACTGCATGGACAACCAGTGCCTGCAGGTTATCTGTGTCCTCTCAAGGTTCCTGCTGCAACGACTCTGTCGCCTTGCCCCTGCTATCTTTGGTACAAGACATCACATACTGCCTGATACCCTCAAGCCACTGAACCAAATAAGGGCCACCATCTTCAGACATTCAGCTCAAGCCAAATGCACCCTCCCAGAAGTCCTGCTCAACCTTCCTGCTTCAATTTCTGCAAGTTTCCAATTCTTACTGCTGGTCCACATAAGGCTGATGCTCCACCCGTGGGCAGAATGACCTGAGTTCACCCTGTTCCCTCTCTCCCTCCCTTCTCTCACTGTACTTGTCTTATCTTAAGCTGACAATTCTTTGGGTAAATCGGCTTACCGAGTTGGAAGGGCAGCTCCAGCAAGAGCAACCCCAGGATTATCGATACCTCAGCACGGCTGGATCCCTTCTGCACAAGCTCCAGCCAGCATCATGCTTCACAGAGGGGAAACTGAGGCCAGCTGACCTCATTAACACCATTCCAGACCACAGTGAGCAGAGAGGTGAAGAGTATTTTCCTCTGCAAGGGCCACTAACCTTGGGAATGGCCTCAGTCAGAGCATAGCTGGCTTTGTCGCTGAGCCACACTTTCTCCTTGGGTGAGAGGCCTGCACCAACAGCCTGCAGCTCTGACAGGATAGATCCGTATGGCATCACCTGGATTTTAAACTCAGGCTCCAGGGTGGAGTCGAGCTGTAAGTGCTCCCTCACAGCTGGGTCCATCATCCGGTCACCATCAATGAAGAGCCTGAGAAACAAATTGGATAGAACAAATGGGTGGAACCACATCTGACAGTGGTTGGAGTAAAGAAGAGTAGGAGAAATCATTCTGGTGAGATTTCAGGGACAAAGGAGTTCATTAATTATGCCCTATACTGTTTTAACCACTGGCCTTCACACAGCTTAAATCCCACTTTTAAATTAAGCTGTACCACCCTGCTGAGAGGAAAGGAACTGAAAGCATTTTTGTTTGTATGACACATTCAAAATGGCTTTATCCCATCACTGTGCTTGAAGGAGAAGAGTAACAGAGGCAAATAACAGCCACTCTCTACTTTTTAAGGGCAACATCTGGAAATAAAAAAGCTACTGTTGTTCTAAGTACCACACTGTTCTCACTTTCACTGAATCAAAAAGTTCAACTCAACCTTCACTTACAACCTGTACTCACCCAATCAGATTTTACCTTAGATGGATCTAGGTAGCAGCTTGCAGATGCCTCTAAAAGACTTGTGCTTGCTGAGGCTCAATATACAGGGCAGCCACAGGAAAGAAGCCTCCTGTCATAAACCAGCCCTGAAACTTTTCTACACAGTCCCCGAAGTTTTGAAGTGACTCAACAATTAGACATTTCAGAAAAGTCTTCCGATGTCCAGGCCAGCATTGGCTCTTACCCACATTTCTCCCAGAGCGCCAAGGGCCCTCCGTGTCATCTCAGGGTGAGAGACAGAGGGGTCAGCCATCGTGCCCAAGGTCATCCAGAAAGTCAGCCAAGGTGCTGTGGAGTGCAGCAGAGCTCTTGGCTGCCTATCTAGCTCTGATCAGGAAAGGACAGTAATTAAGGCTGAAGACAAAAGCACTGAGAAAGGACACTAAAGCACTCGAGCACAGGCATTTTGAAAAGACAAATGCCTTGCTAGAACAGCTCTCCTACAGAAAAATGCATCTTGGGGAACAGAAGAGGGGAATACAAGCACCTGATTGTGTTCATTCCTACGACGGCGTATGCAAAAAACACAGGATTGTACTCAACATCAGAGCCTCGGAGGTTGAAAAGCCCTGAAAAATAAGAACGTCAAGAATCACAGTCCTAGTTCATCTTTTGCAGTATTACAGAAAGCCAAAAATAATCTCATCAAAGCACAGTCAAGCAATGAGACGTCAGGGGCGCAGGACGTGCGTCCAGCTCCCACCAGCTGTCCCACTCTGCTTTCCCAGCAATCCTAAGTTTTTGCCAGGAGATGGCACCAGAACTGCAGTTTAAACACTCCCATCAGGCAAGGAAATTGGTGTTTAACTTCTAAAGGAGGGCTGGCTTGGATGAAAGCAGGTACAGGCAAAAAAGACAGGGACACAGGTATAAAGGTAGTGTCTGCCCAATGCAATAAAAGCTCACTTCTTTACAGCCAGAATACTTCAAAGTTACAAGTTATCATTTCATTCCAATACTTCTTTTGAATCTTAACAGAAGAGGAAGACATAATGGGCAAGACTAAAATACTCCAAAAAGTCGTCTCATTTGGCTGCCTCTAATACCTCAGATTCAGTCTGTGTATTCTTAGGTATTTTCCACAAATATTTTATCCCGCACAACTCCAGACAAAGTCAACAGGGGAAGTATATGTTCAGCATCTCCAAACTCCTGATTTCAGGGTCAAATAAAAACTCCAGGGTATCCAATTAGTTGAAATGAGTTACTCAAGCCAATAAGGCCAGCCAGCAGGACAGCTGGGAAAAGAACCAACATGTCCTAAATCACAACCCAGCACTGTATTCATCGAACTGTGCAAATTCTGCCACAAAAGTAAAAATAGAGTTTAATTCTCCCTAGGGAAGGAATAGGTCACTCGAAAGCAGGAAAGAGCCACAAAGAACTCTTTACTGCAGGGGTACAAACTTCCTCACTCAGCCGACTCCCAGTGCAGTAAGGAGGCAACAGTCTCCTTTGTGGCTCTCTTTTTGTCCCCAGAAACTTGTCTGGAGTTTTATACAGAGAATTGAATTAGACAAAATTAAAGACAACTTCTCCCCTTCCCCCTTTAGGATAAGAAATCAACCAAACACCTGACAACGAGCTTCTCTCATGACCTTCACTGGTCCATCTTAAAAACTCTTGATTCATAACCAAGCTTGGCTTTGCCGGAGACATTTAATCTGAAACCACCTCAGGGCACCAATTTATCATTAATTTAATTGGAGATGCGCCTGAAAAGGTGAGACACACAATCGCTGCTCATGCAGACCTCCCCAGGGAGGAGTCATATTCACCACTCTCAGAAGTACTTCTTTCAGGAAACAAGCTCTTTGCTCAGTGTCCCAGATCCAGGAGAGCCCACAGACCTCAGCATGCTGGCTTCACCCAGCCCCAGAGACGTTGTGCTGGCAGTGCTGGAGGGAGGAACACACCACCTGCATTTCTGCCTTTTCAGATCAGACACAGGGTGCAGGGATTAGCAGAACTCACACCCTGCCAACACTGTGTTCCCACTGCACCAGTCTGTGCACTGGTGATTTCTGCATAAAGGACATGCAGGACTAGTAACAACAGTCCCAGGGAAATCACTGCTGTTTCTGGCCATTCTCCCTTCCTACACACTGGGCTGGGAGCCAGGGCGTGAGGGCCTAGTCATCCTGGGGCCCCAAACACAGAGGGGACTCTCTAGTGAGACCCTGGGTTGAAATGATCTGGAAATACAAGTTGAGCCCTGACTTACTTGCTTTAACCAAAGCATTTGCTGAACACTGGAGAGGTAGGAGACTGAGTTTAGAAGTTTTAACAATTAGGAAGATTACTGAGAATGCTCTGTACCCCACCCTCGCCTTATGTATACAAAGCCACATGTTGTACTGCTTTGTTTATAGCCCAGACTCCACAGCAGCAAACAGTCTCCATCTTCCCAGTGGGTGAGGCAGCATCGGGATATTTTACAGCCAGAAAATCTCGAAGGTCTCTTTTTTTTTCCCCTTCAAACTGCCTCAGGCTTTATATATAACCTTCCTCTCCCTTTGCCTGGGCCATTTCTCAAAAGTGGTGACTTGCTGCATATCCTGGGCCAAAAATATACTCAGGAGCTGCACTGGTGTAATAACACAGAAATACAGGCTCACTGTGACCTGTTATCATCACTGCACTTGATACATGTTAATTGATGTCTAACAAACATGTTGCCTGTCACAAGTATATCTCACCCTGGCATGGTTCTTCCTTTCCAAGGCAGGAAGAACATTTATTTTGTAGGAAGAACTGACAAAGGAGATGCAAAGACTTACATGCAACTTCATCCAAGGCTGTTACCACAAACCACATCACTTTCCTCTCAGCCATTTTTGAACGCAGTGCTACAATTTTGTCTCTCCAGCTGACCCCTGCAAAACACAATATGAAAAGCTACAGTCATTAACTTTACTGGGGATGATGATGTAAACACAGACCAACACACTAGATTTTGAAGGTACCCAGAATACACCATGTTTCTGCTCCTCACTCCTTTCTAATAATTGATATGAACCATCTCAAACGAGTGGCCCTCCAGATACCCATGGATTTGGTTTGAAGTTATCTAACCTCTAGCAAATGGTTTTTTGAAGTTTTGAGGACAAAGGGGTCATTAGCTGAGGTTTGATAACCTTCTTGACCTACTCATAATGAATGGGTCATACTGCTGCAGTAGTGTTTTTCTCACTACTTTGTAAGAGAAAAGCAAAATGGGGATAGGGCAGTAGAAACAATTCACATCTATTGGGAGTTAAGCTTCTCACCTGTGTAACTCAGGTCAAGCGTGATGAGAGGCTTGCAGGGGCGTTGAGGACAATCTGTCCAGATTGTATCGATCAGGTTTTCTTTGACAGGCACAAGGTCATGGCCAGCACTTCTCAAGACTCTGGACATTCTCTTCCACTGGTCTGCCAAAGGGAAAAAGGCAAGAGTAATGGCTTTAAAGAACACACACAGGTTCAACAACAATCCTGTTCACAGAGGGCAAACTCAAGGATCTGAGTCTCCTCCATTCCTTCCAGCCTTTCCTTCTTCCCATTCCCTTAAAAAAGAAAGAAAAATCTATTGCAATTACAGTTCCACAAACACATCACTACAAGTACAGAACCTTGCAGTCCTGGAGCCTCATGCTTGAGCTGAAGAAGAACTGCTCCAGCTGGGAGACAGACTGGAAGAAGTCTGTCTCTGGAAGAAGCCACCCCAGAAGCTGTGGTAAGGGTGTCTTCTAGCCCAGTGGAGAACCATGCTAGATCTAAGCTAGATGAGAAATAAATGTTGCATCCACATAGCCATGAGATGGATCCTCAGCTCACCTGAATGAAGCAAATATCTCCTCCTGTCTCCGGTGACCTTTGCATTGGGCCCTACGTTTTGACGCATGACTAGATGGATACTGATATAAATGGCAACTCTCCCTGTCGTTCCTAGCAGGAAAGCTGCAGAGATGCCAAGACCACCAAGCAGAACTAGCAGCATGAATTTTGCCTGGATGTTCTTCTTCATACACTGGAGAAGTCATTCAGCAGCTTTGTATGGAAGTGCCCATTACAAGTCAAACCACAGACAAAAGAAGGTGGATCAGAATTCTGCTTTTCAGGTAAGGTCACTGCAAGCCCAAAAAGCAGTTCTTACCTCTTATGTTTTGGACTTAGTGCACTGATGTGAAGCCTTTGTGAAACATGCCTAACAAAATCCAACCTGTTTTGCTTAACAGTTTAACCCACCACTCCATCTGGGCTGAAATACGGTTAGCTCACATCATCACACAACAGCTCAGCCAAAGAAGCAAGAAAGCAAAATCTAGTTGCCCAATTAAGAGTTATAAAGAAAAACCAACCAGCTGGAATAATGAAAGGGTCCACTCCCACCTTCGAGCCTTCTGGGAGGACACTCACTAGCCAATCCTCCTGAGTTGGTGTATCTTTCAGACCTTCAAGGATTAAAAAAAAAAGAAAGGGTTCAGAGAAGCAGTCATACTGAAACATTCCCACACTAGACAAAAAGTCCAAGCTAATGCATCAGATACATCTACTCATGAACACCTAGATGGGCAACAGTCATCAGAGGACACTAAAACAGGAGCAGCAGTGTATCCAAGACGTCCCTAAGTCTCTGCATGATGGGATATCCCTACAGCCCAAGCTGTACATGTGAGAAGTGACCAAATAGCTGGTGACTGCTCTCTGTAGAGCAGTATCCCAGCCTCCTGCATACCCATTTTCATGAGAGTCCAGTTGTTATCCATTTGATGTGCAGCCTGCAGGAAGTAGCGTCCATCAGTCCACATGGCCGCGTGCTGTTCGGTGACTATAGCAGTACCTAGGCAGGAAGGCACAAGGTGAGTGATTCAGAGGTGGGCAGAGACCATGCAGAGACACAGACAGCAGGGACAGTGGCTGAAATGCACCCAAACTTCCTGAAAGGCACCTCTGCTCACTGTTCAAAAGTTAGTCCTGTTTCAGTTTGCTGTTTCCCCTGCACTATGACCCTCCAAATCCTATAGGAGACAGTATACACAAGGATGCACCTTAATGAATTGTGTCAAATGAATTCAACTTAAGCAAATCTCAGCCAGTCTTTGGGGCTTTCCAAATCTTCTCTAACAGAGACTGTGGTCTCCACTTGGCTGTTATCACTGTAACACATACTGTACCATCCCTAAATTCCATCCCATGATCTTTCAGGGAGGAAGACTGAGCTCTGACCATCCACAAGAAACAGCTGATGCCAGGCCTGTACACAAGGGTATCGCTTCCAGCTGTCAGCTGCACCCCTTTCCTAAATGTTACAGCTCTAGCAGAGATATCTGAACAGGAAATGTGAACATAAACTTCTGCTGGTTTCAGTGTCTGTGCCATTCCACTGACTCCAGATAGAGGGATGTGAGTAGACAGCTGAGAGGCAGTGACACCTCAGCAAGGCACTCTAGCTGCCTTGCCCTTGGCAATACAAAACAAAACAAGCCATGGCACAAACAGAAACTGAATCCAAGTCTTCTGAGTCTGCATCTTGACCACTATATCTGTCACCAGAAACTGAAGCCCAGATAAGCAGTTTCAAAATATGAATTCATTGTCTTCTGCCAAACTTCCCCAACACAAACCCCATTTTAAGCTGCCTCAGCCTGAAAAGAGGAAGCAAGAAACACAAGGTGAGCCCCTGGGTGAAACCTCACTGAATTACTAAGCATTAAACTGGGAACATGGACCTTCCAAGTACATAACAAGGGCACAAATTAGAGAGGAAGGTTATGAGGAGCTCATGCAGAAGGCACAAAATTAATACAGGATTCATGTCAGCCATTAACAGCGGCCCACAGCCCTGGATTTATCACCTTCCACATGAGGAGCTCATAGAAACTGATGAACAGACCCTCCAAACACATAGGTAGCAGTATCTATTAAACTGATTTACAATGAGAGGGGGAAAAAAAGACCTGAACAGACTAAAGTGACTTTCCAGCAACCACAGAGTAATTTGCAGAGCTTAGGGTACAGCTAGGGTAAAAACTAGGTCTCTTGAAACACAGACCTATCCTACGGCCAAGAAAACATCCTGTCTCGGCAAGATAAGCAAACTTTTCCACAGTATTCAGTTTCCAAATGCAGTGTTTCTGGCCCTAGCTCTACTTAAACAGAAAGGCTACCTAAAGTCCATCCACTGTTCACCCAGCCCAACAGGCGACGTAAAAATCTGTTTGTACTGGCTGTACATCAAAAGAAATTACCATAGGTTACAAGCACCACATTAAAGAGTTAACAGGATTTTACTTTACGAGAGGTTCATTCAGGGGTCAAACATTTTCTGAAAACTTGTTATTCCACTGATATTACATAATTCCAGCGGGTAGCCAAGACATAATTCTGCAGATGCTGGAATGGGAATAAAACAGTCCAAACAAGCTGGATACATTTCCTTTTCCATCCTCCCTCTATGCCATGAATGAAACTATTTCTTTATAGGAGAATTATGCAAGAACCCAAGTTCTGGAAAGGTACCTGCAGAGCCATCAAATCCAGAGATGAACGCCCTTCTGCAATCACAGGGTGCAATGTACTCGCTCTTGAAAACAAAAGAGGCAGCAATTATTTATAGCAGCAGGGGGAAAAAAACAATCAGCTGATGACAAATACTTTGATAAGCTTTTTCTCCTAAAGGACACCACAGAGAGAACAAAATGAGTTAAAAAATCCTGGGCTCTACTCCACTGGAACATTTAATCATCTGTGATTATACTGTATTTATGTCCAACTGGTGGGGTTTTTTAAGCTGCAGCACTTTTCTCCCACAAACATCTGTAAACACTGAAGTGCTTCAGAGTTTGCAGACATTTATTTCACACTCAAACTCCCCTTTGGGCAGCAAACAAATGATGCCTTTGAAGCTTCAATGTGAAAGGAAGAGAAACAAGAAGCACCCTTGATCTTGGAGACCAGAGTAATCAGTGCATAAAATCTGTGAAAATCACTATCTCCAGTGAAGTCCTCTCACTGGCATTTATAAGAATTCCTTTAAGACTTTCTTTTCCCAACAGTGACATTGAAAAAAATCATCAAGGTGTTAAAACTGTAAAAAAAATAACCCTTCGAACCTTTCATTAATAGATAATGATCCTCTCACTTCTTCCTTGCCTACTCAAAATCCAACTGCAGGACAAATCACCAGACCATGGTTTGATGGGTGAGAAGGAAGCAAAGACTACTAGTCCATTCTCAACCCAAACCTATCACAACCTGTGTCTGTGGACACATCTCTGACAAGTATCGTACAAGAGCCTGAGAATATACAGACACCCAATATCCATGGGAGCTGCCAAAATTTAAAGAACAATTGTACCTTCACATGGCCCACATGCCTTTTTTATGGGATCCCATTCTGGCAACGTCGGAGGTCAGATCTGCTGAGTGGGCCTGTTAATTAACTAGTGCAATTCAGCAAATCAGCTTAATCCAGGCTGACAGCAATTATGTTTGAGCTGCAAAACCCCTGGATTTGTATCTTACAAATGGTCTGAAACCCAAGTCTGTTCTTCTGCCCATAAAGTTTCTCTGTACCCAGCTGTGCTGGGGCAAAACAAACATCTTAGGGACGGAGGTAAGAAATCACAGACCAATTCTCAGGTGGTTTTAGCTCCTACTGCAATAGATACTGCATTCCTCTGTCTTTGGCCAGGGCTATTTTGAATCACCTGATTGTTAGAAAACACTCTCTTTAAATCTGTTACTCTTCACTGTTCTAAAGAAGGCTGAGGGTTCAAAGCACAGCAGTGAGTCAGAAGCACAAATTGCAGCACCTGGGACCAACTCTTTATTTCTGCTCCAAATCACACCATGATCAAACCCCCTCCAGAACAGCCATGTCTCTCACCTCCTGGGAGATGACCGAGGCAGCAGCCACCAACCATACACCACCAACAGTTTTAAAATGAGCCTTAGGACAGCAAATCCCATGGCCTGAAAGAGGATCTCACTGAGCAGCTTTTGCTCCCGATTGCCAGGGAAGATTCCTGGGATATATACTGAAGAAATCCTCCATTTCATCCAAGCACTAGTGAAAGCTGGCAGAAAGGAGGAAGGTATAGAGACCATGGGTGCCCTCAACTCTGATCCAGTCTAGCTCACTGTGCCTCTTCCTGTCCAGCCCCACAGGGCTGTGACATATGCTCAGCAGCTGTGGGGAGGAGAAGGGTCAGGATACCACCTCAGGAGGGGGTGACTGCCCTCTGCACAGCTCTAGCTGATGGGATGGATCCACCTAAGCCCAACACAGCACACTACCACCACTAACGCTCTTTAAAACAATGACAAAGGCATCAGCAGACAGAGATGACAAAGTCCTCCAGGGAACAGAATCAAGTGTCTGTTTCCCCAGCTGCTGTTCTACAGCAGCAGGACAGAACACAAAGGCAGAGCAATGCCAGACCTGAGGACTCCCCATTTCAACATTTCCTAATGACTATTCAGCCTGTTGACTGCTATGATTACCCCTCTCCCACACTTCTCAGCTCAAACCTGAGATACCATCTCCCAGGGTCTGACACCTAAAGCAGATGCTGAACATTTGCTATTGTGGACCATATCACCAAGTACATCCCAAATCAGACCAGTAATTTCTCTTCCTTTTCTCTTGACCAACACAGCAGAGACTACAGGCTAGTTGGCTTGTGCAGACAAGCAGTCTCCCATTCATAGGATGGGTTAACACCACAGAACAGTGAAATGGATGAAAACATAAAAATATTAAAGGAAGAAAAGAAGTTTATCAGCTTTAGATCTGGTAAAAGCTGACCTAAATCAGCAGGGACCTTGACTGCGTGGAAATACTTCATGCTGTCCCATTCACAGACAAATCCAGGGAAAGTTTTAAGAGTTTACAATGAGGCAGATGATGGGCTTTAAAAGGAGGTATGAGGGATCTGGAGGGCAAGACAGTTCATTCATCTGTCAGTTTGAATTCTTGCACACCCACCTGCTCTGCTCCATGCAGCAACCCCCACTGTGCAAAGCTGAGCCCGTGTTTTGCAGGAGCTAAAATTACTAGGGGAACACCTGTGTACGCCACACAAAGCACAGACCACAGCACAGTCAGAACAAGGTATTTCCCTGGGGCTTGTCTTGCAGGTCCAATGGCCTTCAACCTGGCCCTCCTGAAGCCTTTCATGTCTGCTTTTCACCACACCTGTCAGTCCTGCAGACAAAACCAGAGGCTGCATCACAGGAACCCTCAGCTAAGCCAAGAAGAACCCAAAAGAAATCAGTGGCACTTATTCCCAGAGCCTGCAAGGTTGTGCCATTAACATGTTAAAGTTTATCCTAGCCTAATGTCAATCAAGATAAGCAATGAAAAGTACAGCTTAGAGCTGTACAACACTGGTGTCACACTGTGTACCTGAAGGGAGGTTGGTATTCCTTGCCAAAAGTCTAACTGCATTGGTAAGGTCTGGAACAGGTCAGTACAACCTGTGCATAATTTGTCTCTTACTTTATAACTTCAATGATTCCTCAACTTAGCACAAGTGTGTGTCAGAGGGGACAGCCCCGAGCAGAAGATAGCATCTCTGCCAACCCAAACATGGGGCCCTGAGCTGGGCAGGTGCTTTCTTGATGTGGAAGACCAGCCAGATCTGACCAAATTTGTTTTCACTGTGTCAAGGCCTGGAGGTAGAAGCCAGCCCCAGTTAAGCTGTGACTGGCTCCAAACCCAAGCTCTAATCCAAACATCATTCCCTCCCATTAAGAAAAAAGCTCCTACAATATCTGAATGTTCCCATATGGGCAAACCCCAGACTTGATGTCAGCTGGATCACTCAACACAAATATGGATCCTACATTTACCACTGCAACACCCCAAAAGCTCTGACAGGCATTTTTAACCAAACCATAAAGGACTTAGGTGCCTCACTCCCACAAGCATGACTTTAACCCCTTCATGAGCTTGGACACCTTGAGCCGCAAGATCGACACAGCACTCATGAAAGGAAATGCGACTCTTTGTATGGACTTCATCCCACTTTTGGCTGGGACTGCCCTCCTTTTTCATCAGCCTCTGGACCAGCCAGGCCCCCAAGGAAACAGTCTGTTTCTTAAGACTTCTTATCACCAGCATCAAAAGTTTCAAAAATTAAAGCAGACAGCCAACATCCACGGCTGACTGCAAGAACCACAAATCCAAGGCATTAGCAGCCTTGGTTAAGGCAGAAGCAGAGCCAGCTGTGTTTGAGAAGCTCTGCAAGTCTTTCAGTTCCTTACACAACTAAGCATGGAAAGCAAAGGATACAAGTGGTGGCAAGACCCCTGGCAGTATTATAATCTAAGCCTCCTAGGCTTGGCAGGAAAACCAATATTAAGAGCATCACAGAACTCAGAGCTCAAACATTCCCAGTGTTACAAAGAGAAATTAGTCAGCAAGTTGCAGCATCAGGGTGCAACAGCATCAGTCCAATTCAGGGGTTCCTTTGCAACCCAGAAGAGGATAAATCCCCCAGTCTAAACCCTGTGTCAACACCACAGAAGGGAAGGCCCTCTTTGTTGACAAGTTCTATGATGTGGATCCCTGGACAGCCTCAGGAATAGCTGAGAGAGGCAAGGACAGCAACATGTAGCTTGCTTGGGCTGTGGGGAAGAAATGGCTTAAGCCACCAAAAGCTTACGTATCATTAAACCACAGTGTTCTGAGTCATGGAGGGAGCTGCCTTAAGAGCAAAATCCAACTGCAGGGATGTAAAGTTCTTATTTGCACACAGGAAACAAACCCTTGCTTGGAACACAGGGAAGCTGCAAATCTCAGGCCATCACAATTTACCTGGAATCAGTAAAAGCCTGTTCTGGGATCAATAGGTTCTTCTCAATGCCAAAAACGGTACCAATTCCCAGTTCTCACAAAAAACTATCCTGCACCAGCTAGTCAAGAGGCACCAGAACCAGCAGTGTTTAGTAATCATTTCCATTCAGATAGATTCGCTCTGCACAGAAACCTGACCAACTCGCCTGGCAGGAAATAGCAACATGGGGTTCTCTGCACTCTGTCAAGGAAAAGAAAGCAAGAGAAAAACCCAGAAGTCCTGAGGGTCACATTCTTCAACTCACATGACAGCATTTAATGTCTAGTGAAATGAAACCAGAGTTATATATGGACAGAGGCAGCTTGAGGCCAATAGCAGCTGTAGAAAACGCCTTCCCCCTACCTGCCCAAGTTTGGATCTCCCTAAGAGGAAACACGATGCTGCACAGATGGTCCCAGGGCAGAGGCAAGCCTGGACCCAGCTTACCCCAGTACCAAGTCAAGGGCAAAGGTTCCGTTTCAGTTGCATTTTGCTCTCATGCACCCTGGGGTAAAAGGGAGCTTTGGGTGTGAGCCAGGAAAGCTTCAGGTCTTTTGTTTCCTGAAAATGGCTGAGGAGGGAAAAACCCTTGGCAGTTCTTGGGTCTCCTAACAGAGTGAACAGAAAAGTGAAACTAGCATATGAGCAGGCAGGGGAGGCAAAGGGCAGTTCAGCAATTTAAAATCAATGTCACAGACTACAAAAATCTTAACTGTGGAAGCAGCACACAACACAGTTACTGCCAGGGGTTACCAGCCTGAGCCCACTCTTCCTTCCTGTCTTTACAGCAGAGAACATGATGCAGAGCAGCATCAAAAAGGAAGCATCATTGCAGCCAGTTCCTTCCCTGCCCCTCCATGTGGGATCTGAAGAGCTTTAGCATAAGGCAGCAAATTCCAGCTAGAAATGGATCCAGTAAAGGTAAAGCTCTGCAACTAATCCTTCACCACCTCACTAAGTGTTGGTCAGGAGGTGCTACTAAGGAAAACTAAAGCCCAAACAAAGCTTTTTCCTCCACCAGTAAATCCATTCTTCCCAACAGCCAGGATGGGGACAGCAAGTGCTCTAGCAAGCTCCCTTTTCTGCAGCATGGGCTCCCTGGAGACAATCTGATGAGAAGCTGGTGGTGGAACATCCACACTGATTTTAACCAAGAACACAAAAACCTCAGTCTCCTGAACAGACTCCAGAAACATTTTCCACCATGTTTCTCAGGTTACCCAGACTTTTATGCTAGAACTTTATGCTAGAACCATTAAAGCAAGTGAACAAAGGATTATTTTAGTTATCCTAGACTTTTAGTTTTTGCAAGGAAGGAAAGTGCAACCATTACCATAATCCATCCATCCATACCTGGTGGGCATCTCCAGAGGGCACTATGTAGGCTTGGACAGGCTCCTGGACATACTTGGGATTCCTCATCACCTGCCTCAGTTGCTTCAGCAGCTCCGTTGTAATTTTTGGACTCATCTTCCTACCTGCAAATAAAACAAAGCACAAAACTTCAGTTTCTCCAGCCATCCCAGGTCACTGACACACACAGGCTGGAGGCCATTACCACTGGAAACTCTCCTTGAGGACAACTCTGCCAACATCATCCTTCTCAGACCCTAATTTCATGTCTCTTGTCCCTTCACTCCTGGAGGGTTCCTTGAGAACGAGGGATCAAGCTAAGGCCAGAAAGTCAAAGCTGACCTGGCCTGTAAAGGATCTTTCCCACTTGGTGAAGAATGGCATGCCCTGTGGTGATACACACAAGCTTAACACACTGGCCAACCCTTCTTGCCTGTGGACAGCACCAGGAACCAGAGCACCTCAGACATGTCCTATGACGGCCAGGAAAGATCTTGGCACGTGATGCTAATGGTCCCAAGTACCCATGGATCAGAGTAGCCCCACCCATGATGTGCAATGAGAGAAATATTTCACTCTGGGGCCAGAGATGCTGTGGCTTATATGCCACACGAGCACAGGCTGCTGGGATAGCAACACACGCACATCAGAAACTCAGAAATGGACCAATTACAAATGCAATTTTTATAAATTTCACTATAGCCCATAGTTCCATGGTGGACTAGTGACCAGATTAGCTCAGACCAAAGCAATCTTCTCCCAGGGCCATACAGAGAGAATGCCTTCACTGGACACATTTACCTCTGGGCCGTTTGCTAGTTCACCTAGCAAGAACACAGGTATAGCAGGAGGAACAGCCTGCTGAGCTCTCACAAGTGACTGCCAGAGGACAACTAGGGAGGCTTATGGGAGCCTTCTCTAAAGACCTTTGGCAAATACTCTGCAGATCTCAGCTGGTGTCAGGCAGAGGGTGGAGCACAGCCCGGATGGAAGACAGCAGATCAGAGGAGAAAACAAGGGCACAGGCCAATCCCCCACCCTGGCTGTGTTCTTGCAATGGATGTACCTTTGGCATTGCAATGAAGAGCAGTCTCTCAATTTGCTGCCCACGAAGTGCTACCAGCCAGGGCCCGCTGTGCACACCACGCACAGTGACGCAGCAGGCCGTGCTGCTGCGCTGGCAGGAGAGAAGGCTGCAGTGCAAGGCACGCGCTGACTGCAGAGGATGTTCAATCTGTGGGAGATGCCTGGCCAGAAAGACTGTGAAAATCAAGTAACCTGAACTTCTTCAGGGCTTCTCTCCATCTTTTCTTCACTCACATCTCCAAACGGTGCCCAAAGTGGGATAATCCCTTTCCCCATTCTCTACCCATTCCTTTCTGTGCTGAGACCTTATAATTTTAATGCTGTCACTTTCTAGGTGACAGCAAGGTGGGTAGGCTCTGTGGTGCTTGAATGCCATGCTAGGTACTATTTCATTCTGACCAGTTAATTTCACAGCTCATTTCACAGCCATGTCTACAAACAGATCATAGATAGGGGAAGCTAACAGCATGCAAGTCTCAAACACTTTCTGCTTATCCAGGCACTTATTCTATTTACACCTCAGTAACTAGCAGCAGTCCCAGGTGACATTACAGTCCTACACCAAAGTACAGTAAGGCACAGTCCCTGCCTTGTGATGGTAGTCACCTAAATGGGAAGGCAGAAAAGCTGCCTCCATGTCATAAGCCATAAGAAGACATGATTTGGCCAAGGTTACAGAGCAGCACTGTGACCAAGTTGGGAACTGAATCAAGATCTGACACACTCAGGTGTAAAAATCTCAACTCAAGACCTCCACTCACACGTCTCATCACAGGAAGCTTAGAGCACACCAGACCTGTGTGTGACTGACTCTGCCCACAGGTACACTGTGTTTTAAAACCCAGATCACTATAAGCAAAGCAAGCTCAAAAGGCACCACACACTAAATCCTGAAATTGGTACCTTTCCCTTTGCCAGGATAAGATTACACCTCAGATTTATTTCCAGGACAAATTTCATAGTTTTATAAACGTTTGCAAGCTACACTGAACTTTATTATACTGTGACTGTTTCTGTCTGTCCTCCAGAACAAGCTGCTGTAACATTCTATAGCATTGCTGCTGATTTATGTTCAGACAGAGTAAAACAGAAAGGAGAGAGCAACAACACAGCAACTAGCCAGCAGCAAAGAATCTCTTTCTACAAACTCATAAGGACACAGCTTCCTTTCTTAGCCTGTGCTTTGTCTACAGGAGTCTAAAAGTCTCATATAAATAGGCAAGGCATGACAAAGCTTTGCCTTTTAATAAAGCTCCTTGCTGACAAGCCATGGCTTTCTTAGCAAGCAAAAGACTTTCTCAAGGACAAAAAAAAAAGTCATTTAAAAAGTACTCTCACTGTTGAAAGACCTGCCTGCAATATTAAAAACACAACTAAGATAGATTAGAAACAAAACCCATATTAAGGAGGACATCTATTTTAGATAACCCCCACAGTATAAGAAATCACTTTCAAAAAGTCTTTCACAAACTTTACAGTCAAGATTGTCTTCAGTTTCCAAAAAGATGCTATTTTCTCCCAGATACGTGGTAGTCCTTTACTCTGGTACCCCAATAATTTTTAACTTTTTCTCCCTTGGCCACAATTATAAGCCTCTACAAAGTAAAAACAGTTTATGTATCATTAGTTCTATCATTATTTAATCATTCCAGTGATAACTAAACACAGCTGAAATGAAGGTAGCAGATTTAGCAGTGCAAGAACCAGTCCCATTCCCTGCCCTAATTTTTTCAAAGGTACCAAGCTCCCTTGTTACCTCTCTCTGTAGTTCCCCACACCTGGACACCACTTGCCTCTGCTCACACAAAATACCCTCCAGCTCTTTCCTCAGCCTTCATAAGCTCCACTGTGCCTGAGAAAGCAAAGGGCAAAATGAAGTGGCTACCAAACTTTGCCCTCCCATAAAACATTCTCATCCCCCAGCAATGAGCTGAAAATGCAGTAACATTCTATTGGCAAGACTACAGATACACTGAGGGTGACCCATGAGGGAACAGGGAATGTCAAGGGCCATGCATTTGCGTGTTGAGACTTATGATTAAATCTTGCAAGTGTGTGCTGTTTTATGCCAATTTGTTTTCTCAACCTTTCTGTCAGAGGCCACTCCCCATTTCACAGAAGGGAAAACTAAGGTAGAGCAGAAGGAACATGCAAAGTACCACTGCAGCATGACAACAGTCAGAGCTGCATCCCAAAATCTGTCACTGTCTAGACATATATTACCCACACCTCGCTCAGACTGCAGAGGGCAGTTCTCCAAGAGCCCAGACCAGACCCTGCCTGGACAGCATCTCCATCAGACACACAGGGCAAAGAACAACCACGAAAATGCTGCCAGGGGAAGCAGTCCCCTTCTCCTGCCTCCCAGACTCACATAGAGGGAAGGGCTGGCGCAAGCCTGGGTGCCAGCAATGGCAAGGGCTGGGGACACTGTCTCGGGGTGTGTGTCAGTGCCATGGCAGGGACGGAGGTGAGGCCAGAGGGTCAAGATACATCTGAGTCTGCCTGTGCTGCTGTGTTAGACCACCCCGAATGTTTATGTCATCGCTTCAGATATGCTCGTCCTTGTGATAATTTCCTCTTCACTCTCTTTTACGAACAGACTTGTTCCGAACAAGCGTGCAAGCTGGCACAGGCAGGAGCCAGCAGCATCACTCCCAGCCAGGCCTCCCTGGCCTGGGCTGGCTGCACTCAGGGCAGCGCAAGCACCCGCAGGCACCGAGGCACAAGCCGCATCGCTTGTCCCTCCCCGTACCTTCTGCACCTCCAACTCACCAAACGCCCCCCGAGCCAAACGCCTCCCCTGCCCCACGCGGGC
>NW_008679568.1:7946-31203 GCF_000695815.1 Acanthisitta chloris | reverse complement strand
AGGGCAGCTCTCTGTTTGCAGTGCTGTGGCTCAGTCTGGGGCTTGGACAGCAAATGGTCCGCGCATCTACTCCCCCCGCAGTGATGCCGCACTTCACCCCGAAGCGAACACAGCCAGCACGTTCGTGCACCGAGACTTCATCCACCCGCACCCAGAATCGCTGTGTTACATCGATGGGAGTAATCACAGCTTCCACGGACTCTGCGTGTTTGCTCCTGCTAACCGGACTAGATGTTTTAATAAAGTCTGATTAAATGTATCTAGTTACAACAATCTCATTACAATCACAACAATCTTGTCACTATCATAGTCGTGGTTTGGGGTATTGTGGTCATCTCAGACCCCCGACACGGCCGAGTTGCTGAAGTGACATGCATCAGTTACTGCTGACAGCGAGCCGAGCTGCCTCATACAGAGAAGTCACAGCTCTGCTTTAATCCCTCTTGACACAGCAGCTCATTCGCCGAAAATAGACGCAAATATTATCAGAGCTGAAAATGCTTTGCAGAAGGGGCCCAAAAAACCCAACCTGCGTAAGAGTCGAGCTGAGTTTTTCTGGGTCAGAGGAAAAGCCGGGCAGTGTGGAGGTTTGACTTTCAGCGAGGGCAAACAGTGGGGATTGCTCGTGGCCACAGTGGAGGGCTTGGCGTTCACACTGTTGTAGCTGCAACCGGGATCTGTCTTGACACCTTTATCAAGCACAGAGACTCTGACATCTCAATACTGTCGCATTGTGTGGGGAAGCATTGAGATGGGGCTGTGGTGAGGAAATCCTACATGTCAGCAGAGACCCTCGCCAGTGACACCATTGGTTTAAATGAAAACAATGGGGGGAAAAGCAGTCATATAAATAAAATGTGGTTATTTCACCGGCATAGAGAAGGCTTGGCAACACGTCAAACTGCACGATGTTTGCTCTCATAACTGCTGTGCTGAAGGTGCTAGAAAATTGCTAAAAAATTAAAACAATGGCAGCATAATTATAACGCTTTGTGAGGAGTTGTTGGCGTCATTATTATGAAGACAACTTTTTGAGAAAGCAGGGCTAAATTCTGCTCTCCTGTTAAGTCAGCAGGGTAAGAGCAACACCCATTATTGCAACTACTGTTACTAATTGTTACTAATATTGTTACTATTACAATCCCCATTTTCCAAGAGGAGAGCAACAAAGGAGGATCAGGGTCCTTCCCAAGCCCACATCTAAAATAAAAACGGGAGAATTCAGAGTCGTTTCTCACAGTGGCTACGTTTTAGGAGGGCCACAGTGACCGTTGTTCTGTGTCAGGTGAAGACAAATGTTTTCATGATGCTGCTGGAGTAACAGGATGGAAATTGCTGACGCAAACCTGGGGGGTTTTAAGGTTGCAGGGAGATGTGAAGGTCTGCACCTCGGATCAAGTCAGCTCAGCCCTTTAATGGTTTTGAACTGGTTTTCATTTGGAGGAAACCTAAAAGCTTATAACATTTGGAAGCCCTTTACAACAGGAAATCAAAGGGGTATTGAGATAGTCCTGTATGAAGGACTTCAAGGTTTGCAGTATTCCCTAGAGTGGGATATTTTTAGGTTTCCCATTTATTAACCTCTGGTGCAGCACACTCGCGTGGAGCTGGGGAGCACGGACCCGATTAAGCACAGACTTTCTGATGCTGCTTCATCACTGTGGTGGCCACCATAACAGAGCCCAGGATGCAGTGCTGCACAGCAAAAGCTGCAGCTCTGGACTGTGTCTCAGCCACTTTCTTGCTATTAAAAAAAAGTCCACATACATAAGCTAGTAAAGCCTGCACAACACAATTGCATTTATTTTAGCACAGTTATGCCATAAGCAATGTATTAGCCCCAAAGTTTTTCTTCCCCCTTGAGCTAGGAGCCTGCACCCCCCTTTCATGCAGGGATACTCTCTCTGCCAACGTTTGTTCTTCTTTTACCCTTTATAAACATACCCTTTCCAGAATTTTATATTTGTTTATACCCCTAATATCCTGAGCTGTCAGTGATGAAAATCAACCCCTTTTCAGCAGCTCAGAGCCTGCCATTTTCTGAGCGAGTGGCTGAAATGCAGCATGGTCAGCAGCACTCTCAGTGTCCAAGACTCTCACTGTCACACACTTCCATCTGCCTGGACCCCCCTGGGAGTGGCAGTCCTGGGAAGGGTTTTGGGCATACTTGCAGGCCCTGGGGGCACTGGCATGGCTAAAATCCCTCTCTCCCTTCATGCCACTCCAAAGCTTGGTCTGGGAGGGAGGCTGCTAATCTCCATGAAAGTGCAACCTGTTGATAGTCTCAAAATAAGTTAAATGAAGGCTGCTGTCAGTAAAATCAGCTCCAGGTGTGAATGTTTTGAGCAGTCCTTTCTGCCTCACTGTCCAGATGATGGGGATGGGACAGGCTGTCAGATGCTTGTCTGAAAGCCCTTGGAACTAAGACTTTGGAAAGGCATGAAGGGAGTGAGGGTTTTTAGCCCTGCCAATGGATCATCTTTGGTGACATTGCTGGCAGAAAGCATGTGATGAGACTGGGTGTGATGGCATAAGCCACTTGCCTTCCCTCTGCAATCCCTCCAGTGCATTGTGCAAAGCTCTCTGAGCTGTCAGATATA
This sequence comes from Acanthisitta chloris, assembly GCF_000695815.1. Taxonomy (NCBI): domain Eukaryota; kingdom Metazoa; phylum Chordata; class Aves; order Passeriformes; family Acanthisittidae; genus Acanthisitta; species Acanthisitta chloris. The sequence goes on along the minus strand of NW_008679568.1, from coordinate 28,603 downwards.
GCACAGCAGGCAGCAGGGCACAGGCACCACTCTGGACTAATGCAGCAGTGCTGAGCTCACTAAGGGTCTTGCAGAAACAACACTGGGAACTGGTGCCCCCACACATCTGGTACTCACAGGAGTTGCTGCCTTAGCCAACAGAAAGCAATTCCTGAATCAATACTGAGTTGGAGCAAAGCAATGAAGTAGGTGAAACTTTAATTCAAATTTTAATATGCTGGCAAGTTTGATCAGAACTATGGTCACATGAGTTGCTGAATTGTATCAGGCTAGGTACACACAATAAATATTGCCAAATATTTCTTATCAAAACTGGTGCCTGTTAGCTGACTTGTGAGCCAGACTGAGTGTTCTGGCCCCACAGTGCTGTATTGAGCTGTTCCTTCAGCCCAACTGACTGTTATGAGGTCACATGAGGCTGAATTGAAATATTGGTTCAGAGATCAGTGTCAGTGTGCATGAGGAGAAGCCCAAGCTTCCCACCTTTAGCATCTGCAAGGGTTAAGTAGCATCAGTGGATGCTGACATTGGGGTGCATTTTCCAGAGCTCATGTCACTACCCATTTATGTCAATAATGTGCTTTGGAATGGCTAAACCGCTTTTTATTAGATAGCCAGCCCAGAGGACCATAATTCCAGGCTGGTTTATTGAATTTCAAGATGAAAAGTCATTGTTGCTAAGATTAAGGACCCAAATGATTGTCAGGGTAAACACTATGAGTGGTTAAGCACCCTGTGAAGGCTCTCTCTGTGCCTGCACCCTCTACAAGCTGGTTGCAACACAACCTTATTCTGTGGGACTTGTTTCCCACTGAACAGAATGGAATAGACAAGGAATAGAGGGCTCTGCAAGGGGAGAGCTGTTTGATTTGAAGTGAAATAAGAAGTAAGGAGTGAATGGAAGAGACACACTGAGTCTCTTCTGTAAGAGCTGCATATGGGGAGGTGCTGGCAGAAGTAAAATAATTTGGCAGCCTGGAGAGCCAAGCAGGCAATTGCAGAAAGTGGAGAGAAAAAACCAAAACAACTGGAGCAAGCCTGTGGAGGGTGTGAGAAGCAAGGATTTAAAATCAGACCTTCAAATAATGCCAAGGCAGCACAGCAGCTGCGTGCGCAGCCAGAGTCACAAACAGCTCTTGGGTGCCATTGACTCCTCGTGCAGGCTGAGTGTTCCCTGTCCTTGGAGTAAACCAAGCCAATGTTCTGAAGCCTGGAGAGAAGACAGAGATATCTTTTGCCTGCCAGACCTGTTCATGCCGTGTCCACACAGGACATTTCAGAGAAATGTGGGTGCAGCAGGGCTGCACTTGTGCGTGTAGCAAGCAGGACACCTTATTTTGGGGGATGTTTGAAATGAAGCCACAACCTGTATAATCTCTCACAAGCCAGTGCAGGCTTGTGCCTGTGAGGAGAAACCACACACTCCCAAGATGAGTTTATGGGAGCTCAATAGCTTGAAGTCCTTGAAGTCCTCTGTCCTGGATACGACCAGAGACCACCAAAGGGCATCAGCTGTCTGCTGCTGCCTGCCCACCATGGCTGCTCACCCATGGCAGGAGTTTACAGAAACATCCCTCATCTCCAGCCTTTCTGAGCTATCACACATCAGGCTCTTCCCTAGATCCTGGCCCCACTCTATTGCCTGGTGGCTACATCCTTACTCTCCATCCTCCGGGGGCTGTTCCCCTGCTCTGCCCCATTTCAAGGTAAGGAAAAAGATGTGTAGTGAGTGGTATGGGAACTTTCAGAATAAACAACCACATCCTAATATAAATATGAACAGAATCGTGTATCTGTTAGAGACAGCAGAACTTTAGTCCATATTAAGGCATTATTACTATGATTTTTAGGCAATCTATTTCTCAGTGGCATGTAGTTTTACTTCAGGGGAAGCTGGAATATGGGGACAAATCAGTCATTCTTAATTCTGCTTTAATACAGTCTGTATGCCCCCACAAGCCAGTGCTGGCACAGTGCTGTGTCTGACACTAGCCCCACCACATCTAGACCCTGATTTGTATGGCTATCTCCTTGCAATTCCTGTGGTAGTTTTATTTTTCCAAAGACCACTGTGCAAGCTTCACTTTAGGTGTATTCTGCTGCGGAAATAGGGTGGACGGATCAGACATTTATTGGCATATTAAATATACAGAACATATTATGGAATTGTGTGACTCTATAGTATTTGCTGGTCTTTGAAATAAGAAGCAACAGGCATATGTATTCCAGATCCAATGTCATGTCCAGCAGCCCTGCAGTGTAAAAGCAATTGAGGGTCTTTAAAAACAGAGATGATTCTGCAGGGGATAGTTAAGTGTTATTATCCCTGTAGTACACTCAGTCATTTTATAGCCTGGGAAGGTGAACTGCCTTCACAAATACCAACTCCTCCTGGTCTGCAGCTTGGCTTGTGGGACCACATCCAACTCTGTCACAATAAAGTGATAACTGCCTCAGGGATCTTATGCTTTTGTAGAAATGTGATTCCCCTCACGCACCGTGCTGGATGTCCAGATCAAACAGGATGAAGAATGCAACCTGTGGTCAGGGAGGTTTGGCCTCCATCAGCCCTGAAAGGCCCCAGCATAGTAATTGTGGCATAAATCATTTCATTCACCATTAAGAGAAAGACATTTGTGGTGTGGGAAGCAGCAGTTACATAAGAAATTGGATAGGAGGCAGGTAGGCATTGATTTTAAGACATCGCTTGGAGCCAATGCCTTTAATCAACAAGGGGAAATGTTTGAATGTTAATAGAACTAACAATGAAACCAGAGTCATGTTTTGACAAGTATTTCCAAACATTCCAGGAACACTGTGATGCTCTAGCAGCCTCTTTCCTAGGGAGGGAATTCACTACTCGAGTAATAGCGCAGTTTGCAATATGCAGACAGCCTTGCCAGTGCCAGTGGCACTGGGATGCTGTGGTGGGCAGGGATGGATGGTGGTCTCGATGGCACTGGGGGAGATGGGCAAATTAATATTTTGAATAAATGAGAGCACCTGCTTCCTAAACTGGACAAACATCCTACAGGTTTCTTGGAAGAGAAGTGAACTCAATGCTTGGAGCTCTGCCTGAGCTAGAAATTCTCCTCTTTATTATCCTTTTACATTAAGAAATTGTTCACAATGCATTTTTTCAGAACATGGTGATGGGTCTCTCCCCTATTGCCTTTTGCCCCAATTTTTTTGGATATACTTTTAACACATTGGCTCTACCTGTTCTGAAAGGAAACCCTGAGTCATTTAAAACGTGACCAGGAAAGTCCTGTGGGACAGATGTATTGTTGAGAACCAGCCCTGCAAGGGCTGCATGGATTTGCTATGCTTTTCACAGCTAGTTTTGCTTTAGGTCAATGGATCAGATGAATCATTAATAAGCATTTGGAAACACTGGATGCCAGGTACCACTGATCTTGAGCACCTTGTAAAAGATTCACCGACAGGTCAAAGGTTTTTATTTATGGAGAAGACCCAAAGTTTATCCCCAGATTTGCCATTAACTGTGTGACTCTAGAAACTCCCCACACTCTTTGAGCATCTCCTGTCTCTGCAACAATTTGTCACTCATGTCTGCTTAAGCTGTAAAACCCAAATAACTTCAAGTGAAGTTAGAAAACAGCTGAGTTAGGAACCTGATGGATCTTGTTTGTCCCTCTGGTCAATGAGAACTATATGCCTCCAAAATATTACTTTTTTTGAACTTACATTTCTTCTAATGGTGCCTGTCTCTCTCTGCTGATAATGGAAGGATCCTGGATGCTCTGCTGATGAAGGGGTGTTGTTTTCAACCCATTTTATCAGCCCTCGGAGTTGCTATCTGGTGTTGGAAGGGACTTCAAGGCTTTGCTGTGGGGGTGTAAAGAGAAACAGGATTCCTCTGAGTTCAGGGACACTGGCTGGAAGTGTCAAAGGTGGTCCAAGGCAGGACATCCATGGTGTCTGAAGGTTTCATTTCTCCAAACTAGCACCTTGCTCTCCAAACTAGCAGCCTCCATTTCACACAGCACTATTTTCCATTTGTGCGTCACTATTGAATTGAAAAGATCACAGTTTATTTGCAAATCCCACTCAAATATGTTTTCAGTACTAGTGAAAGGTAAATAGATACTTCTGAAGGCATTTTTACAGCATGACTCCAATCTTCCTTAAAAAAAATACAGCCAGAATAGTCAGTGGTTTTCAGTCAGTGGTTTTCAATCGTTTTCATTTGTAGACATCCACATTTTTTACCAGCAGAGCTTCAGCCCCTCATGTAGTTAAACTGCAGCCTACTGACAATAGGCTTATTTTTCTTGTGAGGTTTTGTAGACCATTCAGAAGTCAGCACACACTGGAGACCCACAAATTGCAATGAAATTTATTGAAAACTACTATCTCTTTATTCTTCTGTAACTAAATATGATGAGGGTTTTTCCATACACTTATATGGACTGTCAACTTCAGTCTCTGTAGTGTCTGAAATCTGTGGACTTGCTAGTTAGGAAGGAGAGAGATTTGCTCCAAAGATGAATCTAAATATTTTTAGGTATTTGCAATTATTTTGTGATATCCTTATGTGGAGCGTAACTATGACTGTAACTGGGAACTAACATTAATGGACAAAATCAAGTTACTCCCCTTAATCAGAGTTTCTGAACTTGGTATAATGAGGGGAGAAAAGACCTTAAATGAATTTAAAAAAATTAGCAATAATTGTCAAAAGGCTTAATGTAGTTTACCCAGAAATTGCTTCTTAATTGCTCATGGTGGGCTTGTGGGAGACAGTGAGCAAACAGTACAGATCTTAGAAATCTCTCTAGCCTAGTGCTGGAGAGAAAAAACTCATTTTCTGGGAGGAAAAGTGCACAAAGCTGGGTGCTTTGGAAACAACAAGCAGGCAGCTCCAGTATCTTCTCTGGTTCATACAAGTCACTTGATTGTGACAGCAAATTTGTGTCCTTCTCCAAATTTTAAGCGTAGTATTAATCATACACTGTGATAAGACAAAAGGGTTGAATACTGCCAGGAATATATTAGCTTTTCTTTCAATTGAGAACACAAGTAGGAACTTGGTTGAAAAGGGCATATTTTCTCTGTGGCTGTTGATGCCTCAAACCATAGAAGTATGAAAATAGTTGTAATAGTTTGTATTTTACTACAGAGTGGAAGGGGGATAATCCACTGTCAGGCTGATTTCTCTGCAGACAGCTGTGCAACTAGTAACAAGGCATATCTGCACGTATAAAAAAGATACCAAAATCAAACTATCTGAACTTTTAATATATATTTCTTTCTGCAGCTGACAATGCTAAAGTTAACCCTGGAGCCAGAGAGCACTCTGTCTGCAAAGAAAATTAAAAGCACTATTTGCTTCCAGCCATCTGACTGGTTCATGGGGTAATGTGAAAGACAAGGACACTATGAAAAGTTATCATTTTTTCTTGAAGGCTGTGTGAAAATTTTTTTGTCACTTCTTTGCCAAAATAGTTTCGTAAATACTGGAAACACTTGATTTCATCTACCCTGAATTAATTGAAATGTTGGAGCATGTTCTCACAGGTAGCCACAGTTAATCTGTGTAATCTTGAAATGGCTTCCAGCTTTTAGAAGTTTACATTAAGTATAGATTATCCAATTATAGTTTTTTTTAAAGATATGAAAGATAAGGTTGATGGAGAGACATGCTAGATGACTAAAGTATGCTGCTTATATTTCATACTTTTTTTTAGCAGCATGCTCTGAGACAGTTCTAAAATTAAAAAACTGACTTTTGACTACAGGGAAGTGTATGACATAACACAGTAACTGAAGCATAAACACAACAAATTATGACAATCATGGTCATCATTACTGGTATCTAAAACACATTGTGGCACTATGGATATGATCCAGAGTTATACATTAGCTTTCAAAATGCCTCACTTCACATTTTATTTCAGCCAATACATTACCTATGGCCTGACTCAACCATTTGAAAATAAATGTTGACTTTTCAGGAAATTGTAAGCATTACTGGAAGGTCTGAAATCTGATAAATGGCTGGTTATGGACCATTTTGTAGGAGGGATGTTGTGTTCAGAAAAATGTGAAGAGCATTCAGGAGTTTGGTGACAGGAGATGGACTCATGCTAGCTCTGAATTCAAGTTCTCTCAGTCTGTTACAGTGTGTGAAATATATTGTATTTGCTTCTACCTCACTTCAGCTTTGAAAAATATTCCTTTTGTAAGTAGACATGGACAGATATAAGAAACCTGGTGAGTATTGGTCCCGATAAGACCGAACATTAAATTAATATCCATTTCAATTGTATCAGTAAAGCAATTCATGGAATGATTTGAAAAATAAATATTAGCATAATGTGTCAAACTGGTAATAAATACAATTTAAATTAATGTGTTGTGGCTTATCAGAATGACCGTCCTAACTGAAAGCCAAAGAAAAACCTACCTGCAAATGAAAATACAGGATATACCTAAGGGAAATGGTGTTTCACCTGGGGATGCTAGTTCCCACGTGTCCAAGAAGGCCAATGTACTTGGCACTGGTGAGGCCATGTCTCAAGTCCTGGGCGCAGTTCTGGGCCCCTCACTACAAGAAAGATATTGAGGTGCTGGAGCATGTCCAGAGAAAGCAACAGACCTGGTGAAGGGTCTGAAGCAGCTGAGGAAGATGGGGATGTTTAGCCTGGAGAAAAGGAGGCTCAGGGGAGACCTTATTTGTCTCTACCCCTACCTGAAAGAAGGTTGTGGCAAGGTGAGTGTCTGTCTCTTCTCCCATGTAACAAGTGATAGGATGAGAGGAAAACTGCCTAAAGTTGTGCCAGGAGAGGTTAGATTGGATATCAGGAAAAAGTTCTTCACTGGAAGTGTTGTTCAGCATTGGAACAAGCTGCCCAAGGAAGTGGTGGAGTCATCAACCCTGGAAGTGTCCAAAAGGTGTGTGGATGTGGCACCTGGGGACATGGTTTAATGGCAAACACAGTGGTGCTGGGTTAATGACTGGACTCAATGGTCTTAGTAGTCTTTTTCAATCTTAACAATTTTATGATTCTATGAATTCTGAAGTATCATTTTCAACCATGGAGGGCTGTCCCTGCTGCTGGGTGTCCCTGCTTTGCTGCATCCTGGAGGAAAGCTGCCTGGATTCTGCCCTGAGCCCTCCCTGCTTCTGAGAACCTGTATGGGCAACTGCTGTAAATACCTGAATTCACTAAGCAAACAGCATGGCCACATTGCAGTGGCTTGTCTAGTTTTAAACAGCAGCTTAGGGCCATGAGTTCAGTCAATGTTGGTCTAAAAGGCAACAAATAATAATTTGCCATTTGCATTCCTTGCTCTTTCTCTTCTTTTCTTCCAGTTTTCTAGCTTCCCTTTCTGATCCACATTGAATTGAGGAGGCTGTGTACTGTAGCATTGTTGTGCTGGTGTCGGTCGCACTGTGTGTTTTGCAGGTAGTTGAAGGCTTTTTGTGTTCTCTGAGAAACGGCTGCCTCCTTGTTTGTATTCAGAGAGCCTTGGTGATGGCCAGTGCCTGTTGAGCAGAGCTGGGGCAGTCTCATCTCCAACCAGTCCCTGGCTGCCTGCAGATGCTGAAATGCTGACCATATGCTCAGGCCTGAGAGTGAACAAGGAAAATTCCCCAAATCAAACAGTTTCTTGTAGCACTTTTAACGTCCTAAGTGTTTAATTTTTTTTTTTTTTGGTTGACAATACTGGAAAACTTTTAAAGATCTGTGAATTTAACTGAGGTCAGTGAAATTTTCAGGGTGAAATCCATGATGCCAAGAGACTGTGAGACTTGTTTGGGAAAAAAAAAAAGATATTTGGACTTTAGCTTTTTCCTTGTCAAAGGTACTCAATTGAGGAAGACTGAAAAATGTTATTTTTCCATTGATTATTGAGTTCAGTAACCACTTGTCCTTATTCTGGCTCCTTTTATTCTGCTGCACTCCTCCTTTTTCCCTGCCTGTGTTTGAAATGCCTCAACCTCACCTGTTTGCTTGCAATGACCTACATGAAAGGGAATAAAAAGGTTGTGCCATTTTCACACCTGCAGACTGATCCTTATTTATATAAAGCTTCTGTATTTTGGGATATGACTGTGTTTTTATGCCAGAGGTCACTACTGTCAAATCCAAATTAGAAGACATGATGTGTGGAGAAAAAGGTGCTGATGGGCATTACCTGTCCCATGGCAACTGGGAGCTCAGGGGCATCTTGAGGACTGTTATGAGAGAGGATTTGGGGTAAAAGCCATGAGAGATTCATGCTGAGGTCTCCAGATGCAGAAGAAGCAGGTGGCCTTGCCAAAGTCACCTGGTATTTGTTTTGGGGTACTTGCTTTGTTACTTGCTGTTTTCTGTGTTTCCTACCTTGGTCTGTATTAAAATTATTACTTCCTGAGGATGCTAAAACCTCAAAGGGAAAGCCCGAGGACTGCAGTTCTGTGAAAAGACAGTGAAAGAGTGCTTCTTTTCCCTGAAGCTGTGCATATGGCCTTTTCACCAGGGCAGAAAATACAAGAGGTGGTCTCCAGGCAATTTGGGCTGAAATTGGTGCAAAGTAAGTTTTCACTTCTCACCCTTGCATATGCACAGTGAGTCTAGAAATTGCCTACACTAACTCTATTTTTAATTCCAGATGAAAGATGTTGCAGATAGAGGAACTGAGCTGAGGGTGAGTCTCTCAGAAATGAGAGAAGATGTAAGAAATTAGGGAGAAGCTGAGTGGGAGACTGGAGTGAGGGTCTCTGCTTACATATTCTTTACAGGGATCATTTCCACCAACCAATGCAATGGTACACCTCAGCAATGCAACATGCCAAGGGAACACCAGAGCTTAGCAGAAAGACCAGGATTGAGTCTAGAGTCAGTGCAAATGTGAGGAGAAAAGAATGCAGGCATCAAAACACTATGGGGCACAGCTCCATCCTGGGTGTACAATGCTTCAGGGTCTTGCAAAGCAGCCAGCAAGTGCCTTTGCAACATCAGACGCCCTTTGCCCATAGATCTGCTTCATGAAGTGGAGATGAGTGCTCAAACACTGTTGGTCTCTGACTCCCTGCTATGAACTCCTTGGGATGCTGTGAATCTTCTAAGCAGGAGAGGGTTTGGACATGTTTGTTTGCAGTTATTTTTCTCTGCAGCCCTTCCTCAGGATTTTGTTAGCATTGCAAATTCCCATTTCACAATCAGCATTCTTCCAAAAGACAGACAAAGGCATTTGAAACTAGCTGCATTTATCACTAATGCTTGAGCTGGATGAAAGACGGCTGGATCCTCAGGCACAGGGAGTTACGCCATAACTCCATCCACCCCAGGGAAGCTGTGCTGATTTACCACAGCTGAGGATCCTCTTGGTGGAATTTAATCTGAAGGGGGTTTGGTGATGCTCTGATCAAAGGCAGCCTCTCTAGAGGCCAGATTCAAAAGGCTGAAGGATGGAAACACTACGCTCTTGGGACATGCTCTTCTCTTCCTCAGGACACGCTGGAGAGTCCGGCTCAGCCTGTTGCACAGCAATGCTGTTGCAGATAACAACCATCTGCATACTTGGCAGTCTCTCTCCAGTTGCATGTCCACCCCTGAGGCAATTGCTGTCCCTTGGATGGCCTGTTAGACCAGGTTTAGGCAGACTGATAAGATTAAAGAGGTGAAAGAAAAGATATAGCAGTGGCTGCATTTACCCTTGAAAACGTGTTTGCTCAAGGGCCATCACACAAAGCAGTATTGGGGAAGACCTTTGCTCCCAGCTCTGGGCCTGGTCAGCCAGGTCCACCTCGAGGGATGCAGTGAGCAGGACCAGGCAGGTTGCTCTAGCAGCTGGGAGCAGGATTGCATCCATGCAGACATATCCTTGGGGTTCCAGCAGGTTTTAAACTCTCAAACTAGTTGCAAAGAAGCAGCTAGTGGTGATGTTTTCAAGAAGCAGGCTGGGTTTTGGTTTGGAGTGTGTTTACTCAGCTGAGCTTCAGACATTTAGCTTTAGCTCTGAAGGCACTGAAGGACAGTAGTGGAAACAAACTGAAAAATGAATTATTTCCTTTTGTCTTCAGCTTCTGCTTATCCAGTCTCAGACTGAAGAAACTGAATTTGGATGCTTCCCTCACCATTGGCTACTTAAGGCAACTTCTTGGTCATCCCTGTCTAGCTTGAACTACTCTTTTCATGTCCTCGGAGTTGCTTAAACCCCATTCTCTCTCAGCTTTCTCTGATGAATGGCTTGCAGCCATCCCCATCTGTGTTTCCTTCCAGCTGCCTGGTGGCAAGATGACCTCTGCAGATTCTCTGCTTTTGTTTTTAGCACATATCTGCTATGTGCCTCTCCCTTACTGGGTGAAGCTGGCATCTCAGATCTGATGAACTCTGACAGCTCATTCTGCTATCACTGTTGTGGCTGAAGCACAGAGCAGATTAATCCAAACCATATATCTTTACAGAATCACAGGGTCAATCAGGTTGGAAAAGCCCCTGAGATCATTAAGTCCAGTTTATGACCTAACACCACCATGTCAAGCAGACCATGGCACTAAGTGTCACATCCAGTCTCTCCTTAAACACCTCCAGGTGCTTAGCATGAGACAGGTTCAAAATAGTGGCAAAACCTATCCAAAGAAGCACTAAGTATGTGGGTAGTTACTTCACTGTGTTCCTGGCTTAGACTGCTGCTGATGCAATGTTTAAAGCTGCTTCAAGGTATGTCTACAGGTTATCTCCTCTATAGAGGAGCCTTTGATCAAGTTCTGCACTGTCTAAAGTAAATTCATCAAGTCAAATACATCATTCTTCCCAAGGAGTTTCATCCAAACTCCTTTCTCTGTCTCTCTGGACCTTCAGAGGATTTTTCTGGTTTTCTCCCCATTTGTTAACATGGAAATAACATATGAACTAGAGCCTGAGTGATGGCAATTTAAACTGTAGATTTTTGAGGCTCAAATCTTGGTTAACACTGCTGTGCTGACTGTGGATGTGATTTCCTTCCAGACATTCCTACTGAGCTGCACATTGCTGCCAAGATATGTAAATTGCCTCACTTAGATTCCTTTGCTTTCTAATATCACATCAAGTTAGGCATTACCTGGCTTCTCATTAAGTTTGAGGGGTTTTATAGCTAATTATTTAACTTCCTTTTTTTGCTGATCTGGACAACATTTCGAGCTCTGTTTTTATGTCAGTATAGCTCTCATCTAAAAAACTGTGCTGCTAGTAAAATCCAAGTGGTGTAGGGCACTGCTGCTGAGCCACATCAGGCCTGTGTTGTATCTATGTATGCTTTTTCTCCGGCTGAAGTCCTGGGCCCTGCCAAGGAGGAGAGGTGAAGGAAAACATCTTTGTGTGACGTCAGCTGCCTGTGTGCAGGCATTGAACTATGCAGTTTGCACCTTCACATAAAACATTAATAATGCTTATTCATTTTGCTGGCACAGAGAAACAGGGTGAATCACCACAATGGCATTAGCTGAGAAAAATAAAGCGTATTTAACAAGTCCTTCAATAACAGTGACCTCTGTAGTCATGCCACAGTGAGTACTGCTGGTCATATTTTACTAACATCATTCCTAGAGAGAGAGGTGTCTCTTTCCTTAAATAGATCAGCTGACTTTAAGGAAAGAGGTTGGATGAATAAAGGCCTGGTAATGGTTTGAGGGTGAAGCTCTCTCACATGAAAACAGCTGAGCCAAGCACCTCAAAGCCTCAAATGGGAATCAGTTCAATCTAAAGCTGACCTTGGGAGAATGTTCTCCAAAACCCTGTGTTGCCGATGTGTTAGATTTTCTTGACAAAAGAAAGGTAAATATTTGATTACACATCTTTTTCACAGTTGTTTGGTTAAGAGAATATATGGTTAATTTCATCAGCAGTTTCTGTTTTCTGTGTTGGTGGCCTGTAGCTGAAGGACAACAAAGCTTTCTGAGACTTTGGCTCAAAGTATCTCAGTGCTGGGAACCACCATAGTTTATTGTGCATTTTGCTTTTGTCAGCATTTCCAATAATTGAACCAATTTCTGATAGGAATTACTCACCCTCCCTCTTTACCCAGCAACTGATAATTGCAGCAGCTTGTTTTCATCAGGTACACTGGTACTTTCCCATTCATTTAGGTCCCTGTGGACTACAGCTGGGCCACTGTGGTTTGCTTCTTCAGAAGAAAATAAAAATGCAAGTCCCAGGATGCAGAGATGCTTTAAAAGCTTGAGTTCTGGGACTCTCCAGTTTTGAGAGGCTGTGGATCTGCTTGGAAGATTTGTCTACCTGCCATTTGTTGTTGCTTATGGAAGTTGTATACTTAACTTCTGGGCTTCCAGAGAGTTAATCAGCATAAGAAAAGGTGTGATAATCTCTGGTTTACTTTGGGTTCACTATCATGTTCAGCTTTGAGAACTCTGGAAAGTCCTCACCTAATAAACATTTCTGTAGGAAAAGGTACTCAGGAACACAACATACATCAGCCTGTGGCTCTGTTGAATTTCTGTCTATAGAAGTGTCTAAAGCCACTACCTCATCATGACTGCAGGTTTGTTTTCATTGGGGAGCATGGGTGGATATGTCTCTAAGTATATAAACTACAGTCTTGTATCCAAAAATCCATTTGAAGTGGGGAATGTATCTCATGCAATTTTGAGTGACTACAAGTAGGCACTTGATAGGGGTAGACATCCCCTCCAAAGGGAGCAGGAGTAGTATCCTCCACAGGGTGAATTGCAGAGCAGCTAGGACCCAGTGAAGGGGATTTTCAGGCTTCTCGGATTCATCCAGGGAATGTCCTTGACTGAAACACTGCTGGCTTTAGGTCAAAAAGCTGATTCAGTAGAAGTCTAAACTTCTGTCCTTATGGTGTTTAGGAAACATCCTGATTTACTTAATTTAAACAAAGGCAGATATCCGGTTAAAATCCCTGGAGCTGCAACCAATAAGTGCCTTATTTCAGCACTGTGCTTTGCAATGACGGCTACCCACCATAAAAACATGGTTCAGGGGAATAAGAGTATTAAGAAAATAAATGGATGTTAGACTTGAATTAGATGCAGATTTGAAATATGTGAGGAAAGATGGAGCAAGTAGAAAAAGCTGACAAGGAATAAATAGACAGGACATGGTGACAGCATGCTTAAACCAGGCTGCTGCACAGGGTGTGTTTTTATCCTGTATTTGATTTCTTCTCTCACACTGAGTAGGTGAGAAAGGGGCTTGCACTGCCAGACATCTTGAAAAGAGTCTGTGAAAGGGTGATGCCAGCATGGTGCAGAGAGAGCATGAGGAGCTGCAAAAGGAGATGCAGGAGAACACCTCGGTGTTGTTAGTGGATGCACTGAAAAAGACTGGATATGGGCAGGTTAGGAACACTGATAGAGCATATTTGAGACACTTAAGGGCTTTCTCAGGCTACTTCTGTAAATTGTCCATGCCTGCTGGCCAGATGGATGCTCCAGTGTCTCCAGCACCATTATTTAAGTATCTCATTAACATAAATGAATGCCATGGTTTAACCACAGCTGGCAACTCAGTCTCACATAGCTGTTCGCTCACTCCACCTCGGTGGGATGGGGAAGAGAATCAGAAGAGCAAAATTGAGTAAATTCATGGGTTGAGATAAAGTTTAATGGGTAAAGCAAAAGCCTCACACACAAGGAAGGCCGAACAAGGAATTTATTCACCACTTCCCATGGGCAGACAGGTGTTCAGCCATGCCCAGGGCAGCACGGCTCCGTCGCAAATAACGGTGAGTTGGGGAGACAAATGCCTTCACTTTGAACAACCCCCCTTTTCTTCCTCTTCTCCTTGCTTTATATGCTGAGCATGACACCATATGGTATGGAATATCCCTTGGGTCAGTAAGGGTCAGCTGTCCAAGCTGTGTCCCCTCCCAACTCCTTGTGCAGCCTCAGTCTTCTCACTGGTGGGGTGGAGTGAGGAGCACAAAAGGCCTTGGCTCTGTGCGAACACTGCTCAGCAATAACAAAGTCATCCCTGGGTTATCAACACTGCCCCACAGCAGCCTCTATGAAGAAAGTTCACTCTACCCCAGTCAAACCTGTGGGTCTGTCAACACCCACATGTCAATATCATGGCTTTGGAAAGGCAAGGAGAGGTTAGGTGTCCTGCCTGAGCTCATAAAGGAGATCTGGCATAAAGACCTAATCTCCCTAAACCCATGTCTTAATGAAATAAGCATATGAAGCTGTAAAAAAAAAAATAAATTACATTGTTAAAGACCTTGAGAGGTCAGTGAATGCTTCCCTCAGCCCCTCCACCGCTTAATGAAAGTAGTTAATCTTGCCTATCTCTTTGACACAGCTCTGGGTCAGGGAGGTGACTGGTGTTGATTCCTGAAGCCTTTCTGCATGCTAACTGTGCTCTGAAAGCTGTGGCTGGGCATCTACCTACCTGGGGCCAAACGGTTCCTCTTTTTTAGCTGAGTTAAAGCAGAGCAACAAAGAAAATGAAACTTCTATGGTGGAGCTGGTGTTTTGTCACACCCTCACTGAGAGATGCTGGTGCTTCAAAAGGTCTTGTGTCTTTAGGACTGCTCTTTGGCGGGAACCACTTCAGACCACACCTTTCTTTAACATGGCATTAACGGAGAGGGGAACGTGCCATGGGACAAATCCTTCCTGCTTTCAGAAGTGAAACTGGTTTGGTAGCACTGTAGGGAGGAGGGTGGTTTCTTAGTTTGTTTTCTGTCTCTTTCTAGAGGCTGGGGCTTTCTAAGGCACTTCGGTTAGGATATCACGCATGAGAAAGCAGTCTGACTGCAGCCAGGAGTCACACCCTTTGTTGCTGCTGTTGTTGGGACTGAGGATACTGTCAAGAGAGTCGATGGGACTGGTTAGATGGCAGGATCAGACAGTGTCCCCTGCTTGAGCACTTTGTAGCAACTCTAGCACTGCAAGACTTGAGTCATGTTCTTTGCTTTGCTTTAGGCTAATGATAGTTGCTGGAGTCATCCTGGCTCTGAGGTTAGACTCATCTGGTATAAAAAAAGGCGAGTTCAGAACAGGCCACCCTCAGACTCTAAACAAGAATGCTGTCGCTCAGTTTATGAATTCAAGATGTCAGGTTTTACATCCCAAGATCTATTTTCTGCTATGGTTTCTATTCAAGAAGGACTGTGTCTGTGTAATGAGTACCAGCTGATGAGGTCTTACAGCTCAGCATTACGCAACCAAAATCAATCCCATGTATGCAGGAGCCCCTGGCATGGCATAGCAAGGAGCACAACTTGGGGCCAGTCCCATTTTGGGAGCCTCTACATCATTCCTGTGTCTGTCTGACATTTCTCATATGTATGGACAGGGACGAGTTTTGCTGCTTTTTCTCCAAAACCGAGGGCAAGATGCAAACCTGGCTATCCTGATTTTCATTTCAAAGCCCATGAAATCTACCCTCTCAGGATGCTATGGTGTCATTTGAGACAGAGCTGTGCTTTAGCAGTGACCGTACCTCATCCTCCAGGCAAGATAAATCTTGTGGATGCAGATAATAGGTCTTTTATTTTGGTCTAATAAAAATATCTCACCTCTCCCCACATCTGATCCATGTCCCAAGGGCACTGTGGGTACCACAGCACCTAACCACCCTGCCTGGGATCAAAAAGCCCAGACCCCCCATCAACCCTGTTGGCAGCCAGCTCAATGTGGTCTCTCTTAATCCCCTTGATCTCTTTAATTCCCCCAAGAAAAGGGTGCCAGGGAACTGATGAGCTGATCTAGGTAAACAATGGCGTTTCATGTTCCAAGAATGATAAATAAACTGCTTCAGGTCAAACCAAAACAAATTATTTGCATTTTCTTGGCAAACTGGGGAAAAAAAGGAAAAGATTCCTGCAGGGTCAAGACCAAACAGTTTCTTCAGTCCAAACCCAAATTTTTTAATTTTATTTATTAACCTTTTCATTCAACTTTGGGGCTTTTTTATTAATATTAATTTGTCAAACAAAAAGGCTGTTTTAAGACACAAATGAAAATGTTGAAATGAAACATTTTGGTTTTTCAGAAAAAAACCCACCCCGTTTTGTTTAGAAGATGTCGAAACAATGTGTTTTGAAATCTCTTCAGAATTACCCTCCTACTCTTTTTTCTTTCTTTCCCCACTCTGGCTGAAACTATTAGCTCAGATCACTCTGAATTTGCAAGGAAATTAATCTTCCAAATGTTTAATTTCTGGCTTACTTGCTGTTAGTGAATAAAAACCCAACCCAGGTGAAAACAAATTAAAAATATATTGCAGTACCTGTAAGAACCAATTCTGGATATTGCTGTGATATAGATGGGAGAAGGAAGTGCAGCTGGGTACCTCTGAAATGGTCTTCACATTGGCTGAAGACAGCTCTGCCTTAAAAACCTCTGCTGCAACCATTACATCAAGACAGTTTTTATCTCACTCTGGGGGATGTGAGTGCCAAGCTGGTGTTGCCTTCTTCAGCAGTCCAAGCCTCCAGCAAACCTGGTTGGGAAGGCTACTTTCTTAATAGCTCAAGGTGAAGCACTCTCCAGGGATGGAGATGATGCAGTTGGTGAGATTTCTGCTGGGTATCACTGAGAAATTCTTCAGAAGCAGCAACTCCAGCTGGTTTGTGGGTGCAATGCATTTGCACATTGAGCTTTGTTGGCTGTTTGTGGAGACAAGGTCATTCCCATTCCAGCAGAGCCAGCTGCTGCTTGGCTGAATGTGCCACGTGGTTTGCAACTTGGCAAAACATGTGCTTTAACAACACCAGCTGTGGCCCCAGACACAGGTGGGAGGTATTTGGGGCTCAATATAAATTGCAAGAAGCATGCTACTGATAGCAGATGGAGAGTAAGTGAAGTTGTGATCATGGTGTTTAACCCATTTCCATAAGCCCTGTGGTCCTCAGAGCCTGCAGTGCTACCTGCCTGGAGCTGGTCCTGCCTGTTTGGCTTCTCTGTGCAGCCAAATGCATCTTTCCAGTAAAAGGTCCTGGAATGTAACCACCTTCAAAGTGTAGTCCTGGGTGCCCTGAGCATCACAGCAAGCTTCACCATGTGTTATGCCCTGTGGGTGTAACCCTGGGGTTTGTGTCTCTAAACAGGGCAGCCTCTCCCAGCAACACCCAAAACAGAGAGGAAAATGAGAAGATGGAGCAGGAGCATGACCCTCAGTGAGGTCACTGCCTCATATCACACGAGCTACCAGATATAAAAGCCAGCTTTGAAGATTGCTGCTTTCACTCATATCCAGCTACTGCTCAGGCCCTTCTCTCTTCTCTGTGCTGCTATTGCCCCTGCTCTATTCTTGCCCACAAGAAGAATGACATGAAATATGAGAGTGAGAAAAAAAAAAAGTTGTTCTTTTCTTTGAATAAAGCAACAAAGTAGCCAACAAATTGGTACTTTGAAACTGATGGGATGGAAAGAGTCAACAGGAAATAATTTTCATTATATAGTCTTGAGACCTTTTCCCTGGCAAACAAGTAATATATTTACTTTTACATTTATAAAAAATTTTATTTCAGTACATTTGGGCAAGTAAGAACAGATTAGTTTGTGGGGCAAAGGGTGGTGGCAGTGGTGGGAGATATAAATGTAGTTAGGGGTTTTTTTACTCTATTGTGAGAGGGAGCTCAGTGAATGCAGGGAGAGGTGTGATGGGGAGGATGAGGTTGTATTGCATGTGATGGTGCTATGTCGCCCTCATACATGCAAAAATGAGACATCCATGGTCCTTGCTGGCATGCAGGGGGACACCAACTCTCTGCAGTTGCCCCAGGGAATAATTGAGACTGCATCCTCGTTGCTGCCAGATTTTTATTTATTGTCTCTGTATTCACAGACCATGGTACCTTTTGCCAAAATAACAGCAAAGTTCAGCTACAAACTCTGGTGACTCCTCTGTTGTAGGAGTATTTGAGTGCCTTAATGGCTGTAGGCATACAACATGACTGTGATACCAGGGAATGGTATTTGGCCCCTGAGAGCACAGTTACAGTTCCACAGAAGCACTTCAGGAGCAGCAAGTGGGAAGGTGCATGGCTCAGCCATGGCACTGGTGCTTCATGGTCTGCCAGACCCACTGCATCCCACCTTCACCAGTGATTTGGACCACTGTACCTCTGCCAGAGTTCTGTCATCCCACCTTCTGCCAAAATCCAGGTTTGTGCAGGAAGTTTGTGGCAAGTGGGTGAGCCCAGGACCTCCCTCCTTCCCTTCCCCTCCTTTCCTAACTGCAGTACTAGTCCTTTACCTTTAATCTGCTGATCCATATGCAGCACAGTTGTGCATACACACATTCAGGGGATGTAGGAGAGGATAGAAGGAGGACAAAAGGAAGGCATTCAGTTTTGGTAGCATTTTACATCCACTTTGCACCACTTGGAAAAACTTCATGCAGTGCAGTGCAGTGAAGAAATAGGCTCCCTTACCATGGGACTATTATATTACATATCTCATAAAACAAGTCCTTCATTTTGCTCATTAAAATCAGGCATGCTTGTTTGTTAGAGTTCAACTGTACAGTATTTCTTCTATTTGTGGGTTTAGCTATAAAACCAAAAGAAAACTTTTCTTAAGGTTAATTTTCCTTTTAATTGCTTGTAGTACAGTCCTTCTGACTCCAGACTATTTCTATAATTATTGGACCACATTCTTCCCCCCTGTACCTCTTTTATAGGGTAGGATATTTGCCTCCCCTGCATCCAGAACCTTTGTTGAGATGAAGCTGTAGAAATGTAACCACAAATTAAGGCTCAGCTCTCATACTTATGTGTTTGTTATTCCTGTTGCCAAGTTGAAAACGGCCTTTTCTTTTTTTTCTCCATAACTAAAATACAATTTTAAAAATCCATTCAAGCCACCTTTCTTGCAATCTGGGTCTGCAGTTGGTTGGAGAGGCTGTGCTCCAGTTGCAGGGGGAGGATAGGGACTCTGAAGCAGTGAGTTAGAATTATGCTTTGGCCACCAAGTTTCTGCATGGCCCATGGCTCTCCACAACAGGCAAGGCTTCACTGCAGACCAAAGGGATGCTTGGCACACCAGCCTTCCCAGGCTCCCTGTCCCAGTAGAGCTGCTGCTCTGTCCTGCTCCAGGCCATAAACCCTGTCTGCATTGTCAAACCATCTGGGCAGTGTTTCACAGCTCTTTGTAGTTCAGTAAGACCAAGCTGGTTTTCACGGGTAGTTGGAGGAGATGTATGCTCTTTGGAGCAGGAGAAGGACCTCATAGAAAGGCAGTGTTTAGGATGCTTTTAGTCTGCACTTCCATTTCAGGAGAGCAATGCCCCAGTTTCAACTCCTGCTAGCTATGCTTCTGCCTCTCATCAACCTCCTCTCCCTTTTTTTTTTTTTTGTTATTCATGTCTCAAGCCATTTTTCCCATTCCCTATGTGCCAAGGACTGATCTCTGCTGAGAGCTTTGCTCAATACAGCTATGCACAGAGTAAGAAAAAAATTGCATTTCACTCTCCACCTGGTGTCTTGATTTTTCCAAATGTAATCTCAAGGCATGACCTCAAGACTGGACTAAGTCAGCCCACAGGACTAGCACCCTAATTTTCATCAGTCCAAACTGTACTGAATCAAAATCTACTTGGTTGAGCTGAAGTTCAGTTACTCCTTCCAGCAAGGTAACAGAAGATGCTCCAGGGCTAAGGAATTCCTGCCATTGCTTAGGGCAGCCAGGAACAAGTATGACCCTCAGTAATTTGGGTGAAATGAGTTGAAGAGCTCATATCAGCTCCTATCTCTAAATTGATCTGTCCCTATAATTACTGGAAAAGAGCAGGTTTACCACTATAATTACTGGAAAAGAGCAGATTTACCACAGTGGCATAGCAGGTGGGACAATGAGGACAGACTCCCTCATCACTCTGGAGGAACTGTGGACAACATCTTTCCAAGAAAGCACAGTGAGCCTCTGTGAACATTTTACTACAGAAAGGCAGCAGATGAGGCAGGCACATTACAACTGACAACTTCACATGGCTTGCCCCAACCAGAAGCAACCTTGGTGTGGCTGGTCCTGGTTCAAAAGATGTGTTGATCATGCTGGTTTGGTTGGAGATAAGCATCTCTGGCTGTCCTGCAGTGGGACTTGCATGGCTGTGCACATTGGGGTCCTTGGGCTGCACATTAGAGTCCTTGGGCTGCAGCAGCTACAAAATCCATCTTGCACCCAGCTAGGGTGGGGATGAGACTCCTCTAGGGGTGTGACACCAGGAGAGGACTCTGATGGTTCCCATTTTTCACCTTGGTCAGCTGCGCCTCTGGTCTCAGCTGTAGATCTCAAGCCTCTCTGCTCGCACTTTCACCATATGTCTCTGAGCTTGTGACAGCTTGGTTCATGCTCCAGGGTAATGCTTATTTACTGGCAGTAGGTTCAGTAGTTGCTGGGGTAGGCAAGATATTTGCAGAGTTTCTATTTCCTAATAATCTTATAATGCAGCCCACTGTTGATAGTTTGTTTGAAAAGTCACTTTTCATATATAAACATGTTCCAGTCAGTTATTATTTGCTTTTCTAACTCCTGTTATCAATAGAATTTATTATTAACACCCCTCTCCACTTCATTAGAAAATGTTGTTCTGGAATATTTGTGTGTCTGCAAATGATAAATATTGAGATTTCTGCTTTTTATATTTGTGAAAGGGCAATTCATTTATTCAACTACTCAACTTTTGACCCGATCTTTGGAGTAGTCACTTCTGCTGGTTGAATTATTCATT